>NC_087064.1:64337939-64615508 GCF_963678635.1 Symsagittifera roscoffensis
CTTTTTGGAAAATTTTTACCAAAAAATTGCGTTTTTTCGGCGCGCGCTCCCCCCTCAAAATTAGCATATATTTTAGTATATACTTTAGAAAACTTTTAGAGTCCGTCACCAAAAATGGATATTTCAAAATAGTACAAAGGGGGAACCCTTTGGGTCGGCAGGGGCTCGAATCCGTGAGTGAAGGGGGCGTCCGCCCCCCCCCCCCCCCCCCCTAAATCCGCCCCTGCTCCTATCAAGGATTATTCTAATCAATAGGGCAAGTTCTGTCAACATAACCCGAAATGGTTGTGCATGTGCGTGCCTGGATATAAAGTGAATGCTTTTGGAGAATCTGGCGGCGAAAGTCCAGCGGAGAGTTTCGATGGCGAACAGGAGGAAGTCCAGCTTCTCACTGCTTTCCAACAGAGCGGCAACTTCTGAGAAGGAGGGGTGCATTGCCACCCACGCCCCCCGCTCTGCCTCTCCCAAACTGAAGAAACGTCAATCATTTTGATCCTTACTCTTAACTACGACAATTGAAAGTACGAAAGAAATGAGCCACCTTTTAAGATTATAATAATAATCATAATAGAAATAATAATAATAAATTATTTCCAAGTGAAACATTGCACGTATAGAATTACAAATGAAGAACTCTTTAACAAAAACATTACTTGAGGCCCTGCCGCCTGCATTTTTTAAAGCCATTTGATGTAGCCGTTTGTAGTGGAGACTGTGTAAAACATACTTGTATTATGTTGTTACGTAATTAATTACTAATGCTGCTACTGCAACATTCACGTATCACCAGTGGCGACGCTTTTTGCCGGTTTATACTCTTTGGCAGGAAACAAAAAAAAACAGACGGTATGAAACAATTTTTTGGGGCGCTAAGCGAGCTGACCCCGGGGGTGCGACTTCGGCAAAAATGAGGAATCAATTGTACGGGACGTGTTATAGCAATCGAGTCAAATGTGACGCAATGAAACAGAGCCTGAGGCAGCCCTGATAAAATTACACGTCGATGGATGGTAACTTGTATCTTAGGCATCGCAATTTCTAAACAAGGCCGAATTAAAATGCAACAAAAATGAATTGATATTGTTAGCTGTCGTGTGGGTAGTTACCCATTACCAAAATCATTTGATTAGGCTCTGCTTAGGATCGTAACTGACCGTAAAGCCTTCTTTTCATTTTGTCAGAAAAGAAAAAAAAACACGTTTAGTTTTTCGGCTGCTACCATTCGATTAAATAGTATTATGTGGATCGTTTATTTAAACTCCTAGTGAGAACAGCTCCTGAAAATTCCGAGCTGGATAAGTTTTTTATTGTAGCGCAGATTAATGCAATTAAACGGTTATTAAAATCGTCGGCAAAAGAAAGCGGTAGTGTATTGAAAAACCAAAATGACGTAGTATTTAGAAGAAAAAAAATTGAGATTGACGTCTTCGGAAGGAATGAGCAGCAAATGAGCTAATTGACACGTTTCGAAAGTGTCATTTGATCAAAATTTGTACTGCACAACACACGCGCACTGCACACTCCCGAATTTGAGAATTCATCAAACCAATACGAATGACTGAAAATCAAGCCAATTGTCTTCATTCTAAGTTTAAGTAGGGCCAGGATGCCTTTTATGTTCATGACACTAACTCTGTTCATGAGACTTTGGCTGAGTTTTCTAATATCCCGCTGGTCATGTTTCCGTCTCTTTTAGTTTGTTGGCTACAACGCGGAATTAATTTATGGCAGTTCTCGCTAAAGATTAAGAAATTTCAGATTGTATCGCAAAGGCTTTGAAAACAAACAAAATAGGAACTGAATAAAATGTTAGGACCTTATTTCGGTGTTTAGGCAGATAAAATAATTACATCCAACGGCATCATTTTACTCGCGGAGAGGATGGTGGTACCGCCACATTTGAGATTAATGGCCACATCAATTAATGGCTTGTTCTCCGTCTGACAACCATTTCAGTAGTGAGAAGGACACGACTTAGCACACAGTCGCGCGTAACGCGTCGTCAAGTAACTTGTCCTGGAACAATGTTTGTGTTTCTTAGATAAGAACAAGAGCTTTTTTCAAGAATTTGTTATGCACATTAGCCGACGATGATTCGAAGATTGGAATGTACGATCGAATCGAATATCCGTTAGTGAGAGGTCAATCAGAACAAGGCACCAGTGGGGGGACTAACAGAGCGCCCGTTCTCACTGCGCACCAAACAGGTTACGAATTATTACCAGGGTCGTTTAACATCTGAACCGTATATGATTTGATAACCGATCAAGTGGTACGCTAAAATGGATTCAAATTATTCAAAAAACTGACCTTTCAAAAATTTTGGCGCGAAACCAACGAATGCTTGGGCACAATATAGTACCACACAGCCTTCGGCGGTAAAGTTGGCTGGGACAAGTAACCGGTCGATGATCCTCTGAAGGAAGCAGCTGTTCAGACCACCCAAGAATCGGTGGGAAGGATCGACGGGAGATAACGCCGAAGGTCATTGGAAAGGCAGTACATCCAATTGTCATAAACAAATCTTCCGATGGCCCAACAACTTTGGAAACTCCAATAATTATTTGTCATACGAAAACACCGCAGGAATTCTAGTTAGCACCGAAGAGAACGAGTTAGTGGTGGGAAATTAGGAAATAGAGACAACAGAGTCTAAGTTTGAAAAAATCGTAGCATATTTCCGTTTCGGAGGAGAACAGTAGTGTACCGGATAACCCGATAGTCTTGTTTTCAACGAAGGATACGTAGGTTGGACAACGAGGCGAACATGCATGGTTCGACCGATATGAATGTTCAAGATGGATCTTATCCAAGAACGGAAGGGAATGAGTGGACAACAAAACCAGAGGCAGTCGAAGTGGAGTTGTCAAGTAATTCACCGAGGAACATAAGGACATAGATATTCGGAATAAAATCAATCCAATTTGAACATCAAATCCGATATTGCGTCACAAAACTAGCCCGTTGAGGGATCGCAAACCGCCCGAATTTTTAGGCGAACGTTTTTTTTTACGAGCGCGATATCAGCAGAGACCCAAATAAATATTGTATTCTCAATTAGAAAAAGTTCTGATGATCGAAATGAACTGTCACAGACAACACCGGGGCGTTCCTCTTCGAAAACCATAAGCAGACCCAGGGTCGGAATGCGTTGAAGCGGAGACCGTACCATAACCACCAGAGATCAGGGTGCTCCTGCGAAGACTCCGATCCCAAAACGCAATGCAAATGATACATATTTCGACCGCGAGGGTACCAGACTATATTCAGGACGACATCATGAGCTTAGATGAAGAAGTGTCGGGTCATTTTGTCGACGTTTCGGACAAGCTGCGAAGAACTACTGGGGACACACTGGGGAACAGACTATATTCAGGACGATTTTCAGGACTATATGGGCTTAGATTTGGAGTTGTACGGTCAATTTGTCGACGTCCCAGACAAGCTGCGAAGAATTGTGAAACATACCAAGTGTGAACCCTCGGTTACCGATGCTCGAGAAAATACAGTCGACGAATTCAGAGTACCAGCACTGTATCAGGGACTCGAAGCCAAAATTGAAAAAGCCGTGAGAGCCAAACCCTGGGGAAACTAGTAGATGCAGCTCAAGCAGAGATTAAACGTACAGGAGAGACAATCGACAAAGCGGGCCTCGAGCTACTTCACCGTATTGCAACGGGGTCGTGCGTCTCAACGACGATTGCGAGATGAGTGCTTATCTCGAACCCACAGGACGATCAAACAAACGAAGTCGCTAAACCAAAGGAAACATTACCCATGGCGGCAATGGACGAAGCTGTGTCACCGGAGATGACAGAGGAAAAGCCGGCCGAGTGAACCCAACCGGAGGAGCCAGGGGTTCAAATCATGCAACGGGTAGCAGAGTTAGTCATTATTAGAGGCGACTCCAGAGACCCGATGGCAAGAGACGAGTTAGATATAGCCGACGAAGTGTCTGCTATCAGTATGACTGAGGGAAACCGACTCGAGGGAAGAACTCGAGAGTTTATGAAACTTTAAAAATTTTCCGGGAAGAGGGGAGAAAAATAGGGGGCTATTAGATGCACCTCAAAGTACCAAAGGTAACTAACACGATAAAATTACACAGAACTTTAAAAACTTATTGGATTAAATGTAGTAAAACTGATTGAAAAAATTATTATGTTTTCATTTATTTGAAGAGGAAAGGTAGTGGAGAATGTGTAAAACATATCTATTTGATGTTAATACGTCATTAATTACTAATGTCAAGGTCATCTCTGTAGTTAGCGTAACATTCAAGTAGCGCCGGTTTTTGTTTGAATTCAAGTTTTTTCACTTACGTTTTGTTGCATTGTTATATGACCACGAGATTACTTCCACACCGTTTCCATCTTGAGGAGCTGGCTGACATTGGGAAACCTTCGGCCGGGACCGAAGTGGAGTTCGAACCTATTACCCACGACCAGCATGCAAGCGGTTCAGTTCTTAATGGAGGCCTGATGTTGCGCCCTGGATACGAATTACTTGAATTTTAAGAGAACATGAATCATGGTGCCCCTCGAACCTCCAACCTTTCTATTGACAAGTGTAGACTATGCCATTTTACCGCCGCTCCTATCATGACAATTGTCTAGCTTTCAGAATGTGATCTGAATCCTAACCCGCATTCCAGAGCTGAAACTAGGCCCGGCTGTTGGCCAAGCTATCTCAAAAACCGTAATTTGATTTAAGAGAGCGCTACTGTTAACTTTTGTGGTAAATTGTTTTCATAAGATTTTGTATTATAACTAGTTTTGAACTCAAAACTACGGAAATAATCAAATAACGAAAAACTGTCGCACAAAAACAAGTCTCCTCGAAAGTACAAAGCCTGTTTATCGTGCTTACTGCCAATCTAAACCGAGTTTTTTGTTTCGGCGCTTGAAAAAAGTAACGGAATATATATACTCAGGTTGATTCTTTGTTTTCTATTCAGACCCATTTCAGCGATCGAAACAATAGTTTTCAAGGCAAAAGTTTTACGCGCTTTTGGAAACATTGAGCCCCCGAGTCGGAATTTCTAACAGGGCTGATCGCATCAAGGCGATGAATTGAACTTTTCTTTTGCCCTTCAACGTCTATGTAGTGTGCAAATTTAAACATTTTTATGTAGTTTAAAAAATTGAAACTTTCAAAACAAATTTCTTACTTTTTTGAAAATCATTACCCTCCCACGCTAATTAAAAAACAATTTTAGCATAAAATA
This sequence comes from Symsagittifera roscoffensis, assembly GCF_963678635.1. NCBI lineage: Eukaryota > Metazoa > Xenacoelomorpha > Acoela > Convolutidae > Symsagittifera > Symsagittifera roscoffensis. The sequence goes on from NC_087064.1 coordinate 64,343,167, forward strand.
AGGTAATAGCTACATTAAATAGCACGCCTCGGTTCAAATTTGAACGATTTCTGAGCCGAACTAACTGGCCGCTTACGAATTACTAGCACGAAGTATCTCGCGCGTTAAATATCCCAAGTCGGCAATTTTTAGAATACTGTCATAAAATATATGTTTGAAAGTTTGATCGCAGGATATCAATAGTGTTCTGATGATATAAAAAATTGTACCGAGACAAATCGCAACACAACACAACTCGTAACAAAAAGCAACTGAAATATTTAACGAAAGCGACAACTTGCAAAGCTTGAAAAGAATTTATAACAGAAAATTCTATTTAAGATTGCCGATGAGCGCACTATAATCGCCTACCCACTCCGCGGCAGAAACCGGCTCTTGATATGTATAAAATCCTACCCTCTGTTGCCGAAATCGCAACACACTGAGTAGAAAAGACAGGTTGCCATCAAAAGGACGATTTGCGATTGAAACGATAATTTTCAAGGCAAAAATTTATTTGCATATGAAATTATCGACCCCCCCCCCCCCCCCGAGTCAAAACTTCTAACAAAGCTGATCGTATCAGGGCGACGCTTTGAATGTTTTGCTTTTCCTGTAATCTCTATGGAGTAATGCGAATATTTAAACATTTTTTTGGGTAAGAAAAACTGGAAATTATTTCGAACAACTTTATAACTTTTATGAAATCATTAACATCTAATACAAAAAATGTCTTAAGCATATACTAAGTTAATAGCTAGACCAACTTGCATGCAACTAGCATGCTATAGAACAACTTGTCGCCGCTCCGAGACAAAAATTGGCTCTAAATTTTGTATGAAAATCTACCCATGTTTGCAAGATCGCAACACGTTGGCGCGACTGAAGCCGTGAGTATTTTACAAGTTGTCTTTCAAGGTGAGTGGTGTATTAATAGAGATTGACTTTTGTTGGGAGTTGTCGCATTACGATAAATTTTTTTCAAAAAAAATAAGTTAAAAAGTAAAGTTGTGTAAAAAGTTTACTTCGGCCACAAATATTCGACCAGTTGCTTCGGAACATGAATACGCAAGAAAGGATTTTTTTGACACAAAAATTGTAAGTTGCAAAAACAAGTTATCTAAAAATTGCACCAGAAGTCGGAAACATTTGGACACTGGGGGTTCATGAACAGCTTTTTCGGTTTTTAGAGGTTGCATTGAATTGATATGTGTAATGACTACTCTCTCAATTTAATTTTTTTTTGACCCAGTTAATTTTTTTAAACCTTAAGTTATCAAACGAATCACAAGTAAGAGAGATTTGGTGTGATATTGTTTTCGACCCCATCTAATCATTCAGTAACTGTCTTCGACTGGAAAAACTAGCAAAAAAAAACCACGATTGGAACCAATTTTCATATCTTTTCAGAAATAACTAAAACTAAATTAACTTTCTCTCTTTTTTAAGTTGAAAGGAAGATTTGAATTAAGTTACTGCATAACAAATGGATCCTCTTGACTTGGTTAAATTATTGTTTTTGTTTGATATTTTGAGCGATAAAGTATAACTCTGTTTTTATGTAACGAAAGTAAATCATTCGGAAATCACAAAAACTGAAAAAAAATATTTCATTGAAATCTACGTGCAACCAAACAGCTGAAATTCGTGTAAAACTAAAATCCAAAAAGAGATCCAATTACCGACTAAACTAGAACAGAATAGAGTGAGCTATCTGTACACCGGAATTTTCTATATGGCACTCCATAAAACACAACTCAGCTCTTCTCCTCGACTCAGGTGTCATCAACACAATTTCTTCCTCTGTGTCAAAAAATGACCGATTGAACACTCACTTTGAAGTAGCTTAGATTTTTTTAAGAATTGAAATAATTTTGACCCCAGAGACCAGAGAGCCTAATTTGGGCGTACAGACGTTAATTTTTCGTCTGGTGTGTAATATTTTTCACCTATACAATAATCGGAACGATCTACTACCAAGCATTTGCTACACTGATTTGCTTATTTTATTTCGTGAAATTTAATTTATAATAGATTAGAGAACCATTGTTTTTTTGCTTTGCTCCTTTGAAGTTTGGGTCTGGCTACCTAGCACAGAAGTAAACAAGGACTGCTATCACTAAATACGACATCTACGACATCTGCAAGGGCAAAAACGATCAGCGACCACGAGTTAGGCATGCCCAACAAAACCACTCTATCCAGAGAAATCTTCTCATGGCCCAAAATCATCGGACACCTTTGCCGAGTTTATGAACAAGTTTTAAGTTGAATGATGAAGATGATAGTTGCTGACCGAATGGAAGTGAATGCAAAGTCGCGGGTGGCGTATTCGGTGGGACCCTTGAACAGGATGATTGAGAGGGGTTCGTTTTTCTGTCCCTCGAGAGAGGGGTCATCCGCCAAGATTCTGTCCAACCCCGCGCACACATCATCCAACTCATCTTCACTCAAGTTCATAGGGACATCTGTAGTCGTCAGGGGGTCCTCACACCTGCAAACAAACGGCCATACTTTGCACACTTCCTGACAAACATTTTTACAATAAACCATTGGCAGTCATACAAATAGATCAATGATTTTTTTAAAAACATGTTTTCGACTTTTTTAAGATGAATTAATCAAACTAATGTGTCGAGCTTTCCAAAATCAGTACAAAGGATATATTTCACCTTCTTTGTGCGCGCTACTCACTAAAAACTAGTGTACAAATTCAACCAAAAAGTCAAGTCGTTTAAATAAACTAACAAAGGGGGACCCTTTAGGTGGCCTGGGGAGGGGATTGAATCCCTGAGGGTTTAGGAGGGCGCCAAACCGCCCTCCTCCTAAAGAACTTCAATACTGTCCGTCAACTTTTCTTGTAGAATTGATGTACCATGCTCTATGTTTTCCGTTGTCTGTCTGTGTCTTTTGTTTATTTCCTCACTTGGAGAGTATAGTGAGACGCCCCCCTCCTCTTCAGGAAATCGACTGCTGACTACTTAAAAGTTCTCCCCTTTGGCACTATTTTAAGACCTCCATCATTTTTGGCTGGGTGACCTTAAAATTTTTTTAAAGGTGTCTTGGCGATTTTTTGTTCATAACTGTCCAACATTTTTTTTGAAAATCCAGCCCCCCCCCCTCGAGAAAATCTTGGATTACTTGTGTTCTATCTGGTCCTCCAGACACTGGAACACACTGTGGCAGTTGTCCAGGGTCCTGTTCAGGTGGTGGAAACAGTCAGCCACGTCCACACACTCCTGCTCGTGTATGGACTCTAGGGTCATACAATTGATGTAGTGGCCACACTGGTTGGGAAGCACCACATTCCCACTCAGACAGCTGTAGGGGACAGATGAAAAACATCAGCGTGCAAAAAAAACATTCCAGTTTTAATACAATGCTTTTCAAATGTCGTATTTTTGAAAACTAGAAAGCACTTTTCCTCTTTATTTTACATTCCTTTATCGCTTTGATGTTTAGAAAACATGAAAAGAAAAAACCGGCTTTTTTCCAGTCCCGCCCCTTGATTTTTTCAGAAATTCAATATATGAAAGTCTGTTTAAAATGGCTTTTTATGTTATAAACTGCGTAAAACATGTCAGCGTGAAAATAAATTTTACAACATTTCTTACTTGCAAAATGCCATGTTAACAATTTTTGATCAGCTTTGTTTTGTAATTTGGTGAGGGCGGGGGGGGGGGGGGTGGGAAACTGGAAAAGAGCCAAAAATAAAGAACATATCACTAGCGCAAAAGTTATAATTTCGGTTATTGAAGCGCAAGTAAAAATTTTGCACACCTGTACACGGTTAAGCAGGGCTCCTCCGTTACATAGGGAGTGTGTGGGTTGAAACAGTTGTCAAACACTGCCACTTTTGAAGCACACCCGTCCGGCTGGTTGGAACAATCCCACAAGAAGCCACACTCGCCGCCGCATTCTGCCTTGTCATCAAAACTGTCCCGCTTCCCACGAAGTAACGGGGGGTGCAGGGGAGATGTCGTTGACGATGTTGCCAAGGACTCATCCACGCCCCTCTTTTTCCGCCGAGGATGTTGGGATACCTTTGTGGATGCCAATGACTCATTGCCTTTTTGGTTGCTCCTGCGGTGCCTTCGCGATGACTCATCAGTCGATGATTCATCGCATCTCGAGGTGTCTATGGTGGTGATGAGGTTCTTCTGAACCCAGTCTGTGAACGAGCTCAGTGCTTCTGGGTGATTGTTTAAATCTTCCAAAGTGAGTACAAACTCAACTGGTCTGGCGTCGCAGTCTTCGTCGATTAGGAGTTGCAAATAGTCGAAGGTGTTGTAGGTCGTTTCGGGGTCCTCGTCGGTGGCTTTGACGTTGTGTCGGAATTGGGAGAAGAGACACTCGTAGAGTTGAATCCCATTGCCCAGAATGAGTATTGCCGGTGGCTCGTATTTGTCAACCTGCAATTTAATTTGAAGCAATGTCACAATCTTGAAGGCTGACCTTTATTTGAAAGTCTGGTTAAAAAGGCTGATAAAATACAAAGACGTCTCGCCATTTCGTTGCTTTACCAGCAGCTTTACCGATTGGTTGGTTTTGCTCCACAGCGGATTCAAATCAAAAGCCCATAACTAAACCCCCCCCCCCCCCCGCATTGCAGGAATCGGTATAGTTGTTTCAAAGCTTTCTCTCATTCTCATTATTGATTTCTCGTCCATTTGACAATCCAAGATATTATTAGCATGAACAAAAGCGTGTATGTAATTAGAGTCATGTCTTACTTTGATTGCTTTGTTGACGTTGAGTGGCGTGTTCATGGCCACCTTCAGCTGAAGAAGGGACACTATGGAGGACACGATGCACAGGGTCATAGCAGTGAGAGTGACCACGACGGAACAGACGAGGAAGCTCACTTTGCCAAACCATCGTAACACCCCCCACCACTCGGTCACTTTGCAACTGCAACCCCCTCCTCCCCCTGCCCATCCCCATCCCATGGTTAGAACTCAATTTGAGTTTTGCTAATTTCTCGTACTAATAACTTCTTGCTAGGTTGATTAAATAGCTGTCGACTGTTCCAAGTGCTGTTTTCGATTTATTAGTTCTTACAAGATGATATCCGGCTAAAGTATAAACTGATTGCTCGGATTGCCAATTAGCCTGACCTTTGTTCGGAAAAACTAAGCAAGTTTGTAAATAATCGGTTAATAGTACTGAATATAAATAAAAGTTTTACTGTATTAAAATCGAATATTTTGGTTTGACTGTTTTGTGGTTTGCGAGTGATCAGAAGAGGTTGTCTCTTCTGAGTCCTCTGTGACGTCTTCTCTTCCAGCAACCGGATGTCAGTCAAATCTACTTGACGACACTATTGGAGCCTCTGTATTTTATGCCTATCACATCTAATACTAAGAGAACTGAGGATTATTTTGAACAAAACTGCCAAGTGAGGTAATTTGGGTTTTGTGTTTGTCACAGATGATCAAAAGTAGTTTTTTTTCCAAACTTTATTTGTTTACATCGTTGCAGTTGGATACATTGGTATCAAAATCTGATCTGACGTAGATGTACCCGTCAAAATGCCATTACCGATTTTTTGCGGATGTGAAATACACTAAAAATCAAGCGCTCTAGCGTGGTTCAAATGTTTCACATGAATCTTGTACGAAAACCATAATTTCCATACCTCTGATTTTCACCAAACTTTATGATGGAATCATCATTTATTAAAGCATATAGTTTTTACTGAAACATTTAATTATTTAGATATTTCTTGTTCAATTCGAATCCATATCGTCTACTGCACCTGTTATTAATAACAGAGCTTTTCATCAAGCTTTTAAATCAAAAACTTCCAGTCTGAGAGTACTTTTTTATGATGTCAGAATGAAAAATAAGTTACATTTTTTTTCAAGAAAAAGAGCCGAATTCTCCAAATAGAGATTTTGCAGCAATTGAGAGAAGGGTTCCAGGCAAATTATTGTCTCCTTAAACCAACCAAAAGAACGATCACTTCCCTTGGATATCAAACTTGAATATGGAAAGCCAAAAAGCTAAGTGATGAACTATTATTGGCTGAAAAAGAATGCCATTAACGAAATGCCCAATATCCTCCCTGATCTCCCCCACGATCATTAATTAACTTTCAGCTTGAAATAATATGAAATGCAGTGCTGGCTTAAATTATCTGGACAAGAGTAACAATCTTTAAATTTCAAACGCGGCTTGATAAAAGTCAGAACCAGCATTTTTTTGCAATTCCTGAACCGAACGTTCGCCCTTAAATGCCGCCTACACAACCCAACAATTTTCTGACAGGGTATAAACTTCAAATACTTGAGCAAAACGTTTAGAAATTGTTGTAAGGAAGAAAATTAATGGGTAAAGAGGACAATTTTTGCGCTTAGTAAATAAAAATGTAATCTCTTAGCGAAATTTTTGAAATGTAAGTTCTTTTAAAAATTTATTGGGCTGCGGAGTAGGCTCACTTCAATGCTACTTCCTCGTGAATTGATTCACTCGGTAGTTTAAGCTTTATTTTTGGTTGGCTAAAAAGAACCAAAATGACTCAACTTCGACGTTTTGGGTCCCAACTTCGCTAAAAAAAAAGTTGCATCATGATCGTTCCGGTGAACGTCTGAGGAACTTTTGGCTATGCTGTTTTTTGTCATGTGTCAACCCAAATGGAGAAAAATGCTTTCAAACTTATTTTTTCCTCTTGTCCGAAGAATTTAATTAAGCGCTGTGTCAGTGCTCAATCTGACAAGTTTTTTTTCTCAAGGTCCGAATGGAGTTCGTCGCTAACTATTTAAAAAAAATTTACACGTTAAGTTCATTGTCCATTTTCTGAGGGTTCTCACTGGACATGAAGTCTTAATTCCAGAGCCAACATGTAAATTTTTTAGCGTGTTGCCTCAATCGAGTCACTGGAGAACCATGGAAAATCAATTATTTTTTTGTCCACTCGGGATTGACTCCTCAAAGAAAGCTCGTAGGTGATCAAGTGCTGTATCAGATATTTGTCGTTTCTGCAGATTCCAAAATGAATTGTCTTGGTGTCGCAACAAAATTTTGACCTGAATTTTTCCGTTTTTCATACTAAACGGCACAGAATTTACTCGTAACAGTATGGAAGACTGAACTCTTAAAGTAGAGAATGGAGAATCTGCAAATTAAAAAAAATTACAATCTTTCAAGCCAATCTAAGCTTTTGAATAGTAACTTTCCTTGCTCATCTGTACTTTCCAAAAACTCTATCCTGTTAAGCCAACCAAAGCATTTGAACGGACAGGAGTCTTGGGCGTCTGCAAATTACAAAAAAACTCTACTCTTTTCTAAGCCAACCTCAGCTTTTGAAGGAATACTTTCCTTGAGCCTCTGCAATTGACAAAAAACTCTACTCATCATTGAGCCAATCTAATCAATCAAACGAACACTTTACAAGCGCGTCCTCAATTCGCAAAAAATTTTACACACTTTTAATCAAATTTAGGCATTTAAATTGCACTTTCCTGGATCATCTGCGACTTACAAAAACTCTACATCATGTTATGCCAACGAAAGCATTCGAAAGAGTTCTGTTCATTTCCTTGAGCCTCTGCAATTGACAAAAAAATCACCATTGAGCTAATCAAAACATTCAAACGAAGACTTTACCAGCGCATCTTCAATTCACAAAAAAGTATATAGACACTGTTAAGCTATTTTAAGCATTTAAATTGCACTTTCCTTGACCATCTGCAGCCTACTAAACTTTATATACTGTTATGCCAACAAAAGCATTCCAACGGGTACTAGTCTTGAGCATCTCCAAACCCAAAAATTCTACACACTTCGAAGCCAACTTTAGTTTTTGAAGGAAAACTTTTCTTGAGCCTCTGCATTCGAGAAAAACTTCTGCACACTGATGTGTCAATCTAAGTTTTTGAATCAAAAATTTCTTTGCACATGTGCATTTTCGAAAAAAGTATACACGGTGCACTGATGAGCTACATTAAGCTTTAAAATGGTTACTCTCTTTGATCATCTGTAATATACAATAATTTCGACACACTGTCAAGCCAATCTTAGGATTTAAACAGAATTTTTCTTTTTTCATCTTCAATTTACAAAAAAAAATTTATCCTGTTATGCCAACCAAAGCATTTGAACGTGTACTATTCTTGAGCATCATCAGATTACAAAAATTTTCTAAACACTTCTAAGCCAGCCTCAGCTTTTGAAGGATAACTTTCATTGAGCCGCTGCAGTTGACAAAAAAATTCTAAATACCATTGAGCCAATCAGAGCAATTAAACGAATACTTTACAAGCGCATCTACAATTCACAAAAAATTGCGTTTTCCTTGCTCATCTGCAATTTACAAAAACTCTACATCCTGTTATGCCAACGAAAGTATTCGAACGGGTACAAGTCTTGACCATCTGCAGATTACAAAAAACTCTTATAGAAAAACTTTTCTTGAGCCTCTGCAATTGTCAATCCAGAGTGATGTGTCAATCCGAGTTTTTGAACGAAAACATTTCTTGCGCGTCTGAAAATTGGTAAATTGCACTGTTAAGCGATATTAAGCAATTAGGAGGTTATTTTCCTTGAGCATCTGCAAATAACAAAAAACTCTACTACTTCTAAGCCAGCCTTAGCTTTTGAAGGAAACTTTTTCTTGTGTCAATTGAGCTTTTGAACGAATATTTTCTTTGCGTGTTTGCAATTTGCAAAAAAAGATACACACTGTTAAGCAAGGATTGGCAATTATACGGTTGTTTTCCCAAACATCTGCAATTTACAAAAAGTCTGGATACTGTTAAGGGAAATTCAGCAATCAAGTAGCATTTTCCATGATTATCTGGAATCTACAAAAATTCTGCATCCTGTTTTGACAGTTTTAGCTTTTGAAAGGTGCTTTCTTGGGGCAAATGCCATGACAAAAAAGCGGCACACTGTCAGGCCAATTTTAGCATATGAACGGTTACTTTCCTTGGGCATCTGCATTTTTTTAAAAACATTTACAATCCGTAAAGCCAGTCTAAGTTTTTGAACGAGAATTTTCCTTGATCATCTGCAATTTGCAAAAACTCTACATCCTGTCAAGCCAACCAAAGCATTTGAACAGGTATTTTTTTGAGCCTAAGCAAATTACAAAAGAGTGTACTCATTCCAAGCCAACTTAGCTTTTCAAGAAAATTTTTTCTTGGGTCTTTGCAATCGAGAAAAAATTCCACACAATGTTGTATCAATCCAAATTTTTGAATGAAAACTTTTTTTGCGCGCCTGCGATTGGCAAAAAAAGAGACACTGGTTTATCGATAATAGGCAAAAACGGGTTTTTTTTTTCGTTGATCATATGCAATTCACAAAATACTCTACATACTGTTAAGCGAATATAAGCAGTTAAATTGCAATTTCCTTGATCATCTGCTTATGAAAAATTCTACACGCTTTTATGGCAGTTTTTGCTTTTGAAAGGTACTTCTTTGAGCATTTGCAATGAGAAAAAAGGCTGCACACTGTCAGGACAATATAGCATATGAACGGGTACTTTCCTTAGGTATCGGCATTTTGAAAAAATTTTTACAGACTAGTGCCAATTTAACCTTTTAAACGGGAATTTTCCTTGATCATTTGCAGTTTACAAAAACTCTACATCCTGTCAAGCCAACCAAAGCTTTTGAACGGTATTTTTTGAGCATAAGTAATTTAGAAACGAGTGTACACCTTTTCAAGTCAACATTAGTTTTTCAAAGAAAACTTTTTTTGAGCCACTGCAATGGGAAAAAAACCACTCAATGTTGTGTCAATCCATATTTTTGAATAAAAACTTTCCTTCCGCGTCTGCGCGGCTTTCAAAAAAGTAGACAAACTGGTTAAGCGATAATAGGCAAACAAACGTTTTTTTTCGTTGATCATATGCAATTCACGAAAAACTCTACACACTGTTAAGCGAATTGAAGCTGTTAAATTGCACTTTCCTTGATCATCTGCAATTAACAAAAACTCTACAAACTGTTATGATAGTTATAGTTTTTGAAAGGAATTTTTGAACATCTGCAAGGACAATAAAGGCTGCACGCTGTCAAGCCAATCTTAGCAGATGAGCGGGTACTTTTCTTGAGTATCTGCATTTAAAAAAATACAGTTCTAAGCTTTTGAACGGGTACTTTATCTTTGAAAGAAATTTTTTCTTGAGCCTCTTCAATCGTTAAAAAATCTACACCTTAGTGTGTCAATCCAAGTTTTCGAACGTAAACTTTCATTGCCGCCTGCAATTTTGTTCAAAAAATACACACAACACTGTAAAAGGATTTTAAATAATTAAACGGTTACTTTCCTTGATCGTCTGCAATTAAGAAAAAAAAATCACACTGTCAAAGCAATCTTAGTTTTGAACGGTTTTTTCCTTGCGCATCTTCAATTTACAAAAAAAATAGCATCCTGTTAAGCTAATCAAAGCATCTGAACGGGTAATAGTCTTGAGTTTCTGCAGATTACAAAAAAAACTTTGAGAGAACCTTAGCTTTTGAAGGAAAACTTTCCCTGAGCTTCTGCAATCGACATTAAAATCTACACAATGTTTTGTCAAGCCAAGCTTTTGAGTTAAGATTTGATTTGCGCGTCTGCGGTTTGCAAAAAAATTTATACTGTTAAGCAATAAGAGGCAATTAAATGGTTGCTTTCCTTGAGAATCTGCAATTTCCAAAAACTCCACATCCTGTTATGACAGTTTTAGCTTTTAAAAGGCACTTTCTTTGAGTATCTGCAATGACAATAAAGGCTGCAAACTGTCAAGCCAATCTTAGCAGATTAACGGTTACTTTCCTTGAGCAACTGCATTTAAAAAAAGTTTACTGTCTGTAAAGCCAATCTAAGCTTTTGATTGAGTACTTTCTTTAATCATCTGCAGTTTAAAAAAACTCTACATCCTGTTGAGACAACCATAGCATTTGAACGGGTAATTGTCTTGAGCATATGGAAACCACAAAAGAGTCTACACACTTCCAAGTCAATCTTAGCTTTTGAAGGAAACCTTTTCTTCAGCGTTTGCAATCGACAAAAAAATCTACACAGTGTGGTGTCAATCTAAATTATTGAAATAAAAACTTTCCTTCCGCGTCTGCAATTTCCAAAAAAGTCTACACACAATTGAGCGAGGTTAAGAAACGGTTAATTTCCTTGATCGTCCGCAAATTACAAAATTTTCTTCGCAGTGTTTAGGCAATCTACGCAATCAAATGAATACTTTACTTGCGCATCTCCTATTCACAAAATACTACGCACAGTTAAGCGAATTTAAGAAATGAAAATGCACTTTCCCCGATCATCTGCAATTTAAAAAAACTCTACATCCTGTTATGACAGTTTTAGTTTTTGAAAGGTACTTTCTTTGAACATCTGCAATTACAATAAAGGCTGCACAGTGTCAAGCAAATCTTAGCATATTAATGGGTACTTTCCTTTAGCAACTGAATTTAGAAAAAATTTACTGCCTGTAAAGCCAATCTAAGTTTTTGAATGGGTACTTTCCTTAATCATCTGCAGTTTAAAAATACTCTATATCCTGTTGTGACAACCAAATCATTTGAACGGGTAATTGTCTTGAGCATATGCAAGGTACAAAAGAGTGTACACACTCCCAAGTCAACCTGGGCTTTTAAAAGAAAAATGTTTTTCAGCTTCTGCAATCGATAAAAAAAATTAACACAGTGTTGTGTCAATCTAAGTTTTTGAATGAAAACTTTCCTTGCGCGTCTGCAATTTCCAAAAAAAGTCTACAAACAGCTGAGCGAGATTAAGCAAAGAAACGGTTATTTTCTTTGATCATCCGCAACTTACAAAAATTTCTTCGCAGTGTCTAGGCAATCTATGCAATCGAACGAACACTTTACTTGCGCATCTCCTTTTCACAAACTACTACACAGTTGAGCAACTTTAAGCAATGAAAATGCACATTCTTTGATCATCAGCAATTTACAGTAGCTCTATATCCTGTTATGACAGTTTTAGCTTTTGAAAGGTATTTTCTTTGAGCATCTGCAATTACAATAAAGGCTGCACACTGTCAAGCCGATCTTAACATATTAACTGGAACTTTCAATGAGCAACTGCAATTAAAAATTGTTACTGTCTGTAAAGCCAATATAATCTTTTGAATGGGTACTTTTCTTAATCATCTGCAGTTTAAAAAACTCTACATCCTGTTGAGACAACCAAATCGTTTGAACGGGTAATTTTCTTGAGCATTTGCAAAGTACAAAATAGTGTACTTACTTCCAAGTCAACCTTGGCTTTTAAAGGAAAAATTTTTTTCAGCTTCTGCAATCGACAAAAAAAATCTACACAGTGTTGTGTCAATCTAAGTTTTTGAATGAGAAGTATCCTTGCGCGTCTGCAATTTCTAAAAAAAGTCTACACACAGTTGAGCGAGATTAAGTAAAGAAACGGTTATTTTCCTTGATCATCCGCAATTTACAAACGTTTCTTCGCAGTCTTTAGGCAATCTACGCAATCAAACGAATACTTCACTCGCGCATCTCCTATTCACAAACTACTACGCACAGTTAAGCGAAAATAAGCAAAGAAAAGGCACTTTCCTTCAGAATCTGCAATTTCCAAAATTCCACACCCTGTTATGACAGTTTTAGCTTTTGAAAGGTATTTTCTTGAGCATCTGCAATGACAATAAAGGCTGCAAACTGTCAAGCCAATCTTAGCATATTAACAGGTACTTTTCTTGCGCAACTGCGTTTAGAAAAAAGTTTACTGTCTGTCAATCCAGTTGAAGTTTTTGAATGGGTACTTTCCTTAATCATCTGCAGTTTAAAAAAACTAAACATCCTGTTGAGACATCCAAAACATTTGAATGGATAATTTTCTTGAGCATATGCAAAGTAGAAAAAAGTGTACACACTTCCAAGTCAACCTTGGCTTTTAAAGGAAAGGTTTTTTTCAGCTTCCACAATCGACAAAAAAAAACTACACAGTGTTGTGTCAACCTAAGTTTTTGAATGAGAAGTTTCCTTGCTCGTCTGCAATTTCCAAAAAAAGTCTACACACAGTTGAGCGAGATTACGCAAAGAAACGGTTATTTTCTATGATCATGCGCAATGTACAAAAATTTCTTCGCATCGCTTAGGCAATCTACGCAATCAAACGAATACTTTACTTGCGCATCTATTCACAAATTACTACACACAGTTAAGCGAAATTAAGCAATGAAAATGCACTTTCCTTGATCATCTGCAGTTTACAAAAACTCTACATCTTGTTATGACAGTTTTAGCTTTTGAAAATTACTTTTTTTGAGCATCTGCAAGGACAAAAAAGGCTGCACTTTGTCAAGCCAATCTTAGCATATAAACGGGTACTTTCCTGCATTTAAAAAATTTACTGTCTGTAAAGCCAATATAGGCTTTTGAATGGGTTACTTTCTTTAATCATCTGCAGTTTAAAAAAACTATAGATTCTGTTGAGACAACCAAATCATTTGAACGGGTAACTGTTTTGAGCATATGGAAGGTACAAAAGAGTGTACACACTTCCAAGTCAACCTTGTCTTTTAAAGGAAAAAATTTTTTCAGCTTCTGCAATCGACAAAAAAATCTATACAGTGTTGTGTCAATCTAAGTTTTTGAATGAGAAGTTTACTTGCGCGTCTGCAATTTCCAAAAAAAGTCTACACACATTTGAGCGAGATTAAGTAAAGAAACAGTTATTTTATATGATTATCTGCAATTTACAAAAATTTCTTCGCATCGCTTGAGCAATCTATGCAAACAAACGAAAATTTTACTTGCGCATCTCCTATTAAAAAAAAACACTACAAACAGTTAAGCGAATTTAAGCAATGAAAAGGCACTTTCCTTGATCATCTGCAATTTACAAAAACTCTACATCTTTATATGACAGTTTAAGCTTTTGAATACTTTCTTTGAGCATCTGCAAGGACAAGAAAGGTTGCACACTGTCAAGCCAATCTTAGCATATTAGCGGGTACTTTCCTTTAGCAACTGCATTTGAAAAAGTTTACTGTCTGTAAAGCCAATCTAGGCTTTTGAATGAGTACTTTCCTGAATCATCTGCAGTTTAAAAATAACTCTACATCCTGTTGAGACAACCAAATCAATTGAACGGGTAATTGTCTTCAGCATATGGAAAGTACAAAAGAGTCTACACACTTCCAATTCAACCTTAGCTTTTGACTGAAAACTTTTCTTCAGCTTCTGCAATCGACAAAAAAATCTAAACAGTGTTGTGTCAATCTAAGTTTTTGAATGAAAACTTTCCTTGCGCGTCTGCAATTTCCCAAAAAATTTACACACAGTTGAGCGAGATTAAGCAAAGAAACTGTTATTTTCCTTGATCATCTTCAATTTACAAAAGTTTCTTCGCAGTGTTTAGGCAATCTACGCAATCAAACGAATACTTTACTCGCGCATCTATTCACAAATTACTACACACAGTTAAGCAAAATTAAGCAATCAAAAAAATGCACTTTCCTTAATCATCTGCAATTTACAAAAACTCTACATCCTGTTATGACAGTTTTAGCTGTGAAAGGAATTTTTGAACATCTGCCAGGACAATAAAGGCTGCACGCTGTCAAGCCAATCTTAGCATATGAACGGGTACTTTTCTTGAGTATCTGCATTAAAAAAAATACAGTTCTAAGCTTTTGAACGGGTACTTTATCTTTGAAAGAAATTTTTTCTTGAGCCTCTTCAATCGATAAAAAATCTACACCTTAGTGTGTCAATCCAAGTTTTCGAACGTAAACTTTCATTGCCGCCTGCAATTTTGTTCAAAAAATACACACAAAACTGTAAAAGGATCTGATCATCTGCAAGGAAAAAAAGGCTGCCCACTGTCAAGCCAAACTAAGCATATTAACGGTACTTTCCTTTAGCAACTGCATTTAAAAAAAGTTACTGTCTGTAAGGCCAATCTAAGCTTTTGAATGGGTACTTTCCTTAGTCATCTGCATTTTAAAAAAAAACTACACTCTGTTGAGACAATCAAAGTATTTGAACGGGTAATTGTCTTCAGCATATGGAAAGTACAAAAGAGTCTACACAGTTCCAATTCAACCTTAGCTTTTGAAGGAAAAATTTTCTCCAGCTTCTGCAATCGACAAAAAAATCTACAGTGTTGTGTCAATCTAAGTTTTTGAATGAAAACTTTCCTTGCGCGTCTGTAATTTCTAAAAAAAAGTTTGTACACAGTTGAGCGAGATTCAGCAAAGAAATGGTTATTTTCCTTAGTCTTCCGCAATTTACAAAATTTATTTCGCAGTGTTTAGGCAATCTACACCATCAAACGAGCACTTTACTTGCGCATCTCCTATTTGCAAAATACTACACACAGTTAAGCGAATTTAAGCAAGGAAATGATACTTCGCCTGATCAGCTGCACTTAACAATAACTGATATTGGAGGGTGCTTTTTTGAGCATCTACCTTGGAAAAAAGCTAAACACCATCACACCAATCTTAGTATTTGAACGGGTAATTTCTTTGAGCATCTGCATTTTAAAAAAGTTTATAGAGCTCAAAGCCAATCTTAGAATTGAACGGGTGTTTTCTTTGATCATCTACAATTTAGAAAAAAAATCTACATCTGCTAATACTGCAATCAAACGAATACTGTACCTGCGCATCTGCTACTCACAATAAAACTACGCACTGCTAAGCAAATTTAAAGAACTAATTGCTTAAAAAACGTCTTTACAAGGTCAAGCCAACCAAAACATTTGATTGGTTATTTTTCTTGATAATCTCTAAAATTAAAAAAAACCTTCACACTTCTAAGCCAAGCTTTTAAACTTCCTTAGCTTTTGAAGAAATAATATTTTTTGAACAACTGCTGTTGAACAAAACTTCTACACACTGTTGTGTAAATCCAAGCTATCAAACGGAAATGTTACATGCTTATCTGAAGTTTTAAAAAAAAAATACAGTCTTTAAATTCAGTCTAAGCGATTGCACGGTTTTTTTCTTGATCATCTGCAACTTTAAAAAATTTTACATCCTTTTATGCCAAACAAAAGATTTGAACGGGTACTATTCTTGAACATCTGTAAATTTCAAAAAAAAGCTACACACTTCTGAGCCAACCTTAGCTTTTGGAGACTCTGCAATCCACAAAAATTTTAACCACAGTTGTGAAAATTCAAATTTTTCAATGAAAATTTTCCTTGCGCGTCTGAAATTTCCAAAAAAGTATACACATTGTTAAGTGATATTAAGCAAGTAATTAATTCTTTCGTTGATTATCTGCAATTCATAAAAAAATCAATACACTGTTAGGCAGTTTTAGGCAATTAATTGATTTTTCCTTGATCATCAAGAATTAAAAACACACTGCATCGTACTATGACAGTCGTAGCATTTGTAGGGTACTTTCTTTGAGCATCTGCAATGACAAGAAAGGCTGCCCACTGCCAAGCCAAACTCAGCATATTAACGGTACTTTCCTTTAGTAACTGCATTTTAAAAAAATTACTGTCTGTAAAGCCAATCTAATCTTTTGTATGGGTACTTTCCTTAATCATCTACAGTTTAAAAAAACTCTACATCCTGTTGAGACAACTAAATCTTTTGAACAGGTAATTGTCTTGAGCAATTTTTTACTTTTGCATCTCCTATTCACAAACTATTACACACACTGTGAAGCCAATTTTAGCAAATGAACGGGTACTTCTCTTGAGTATCTGCGTTTAAAGACAAACACAGTTCTAAGCTTATGAACCGGTACTTCATCTTTGAAAGAAATTTTTTCTTGAGCCTCTTCAATCGATACAAAATCTACACCTTAGTGTGTCAATCCAATTTTTTGAATATAAACTTTCATTGCTGCCTGCAATTCCGTAAAAATTATACACACATCACTGTAAAAGGAGATTAAGTTATTAAACGGTTACTTTCCTTGATCGTCTGCAATTAGGAAAAAAAATTCACACTGTCAAAGCAATCTTAGTTTGAACGGTTTTTTCCTTGAGCATCTGAAATTTACAAAAAAAATAGCATCCTGTTATGCTAATCAAAGCATCTGAACAAACACTGGTCTTGAGCTTCTGGAGCTTACAAAAAAATTCTAAAAATTTTCCTTGAGCTTCTGCAATTGACAAGAAAATCTACACACTGTTTTGTCAATCCAACTTTTTGAGCGAAGATTTGGTTTGCGGTTTGCAAAAAAAATATTTATACTGTTAAGCAATAAAAGACATTTAAATGGTTGCTTTCTTTAAGAATCTGCAATTTTCAAAAACTCCACATCCTGTTATGACTTTTTTAGCTTTTGAAAGGTACTTTCTTTGAGCATCTGCAATGACAAAAAAGGCTGCAAACTGTCAAGCCAATCTTAGCATATTAACGGGAACTTTCATTGAGCAACTGCATTTAAAAAATTTTACTGTCTGTAAAGCCAATCTTGGCTTTTGAATGGGTACTTTCCTTAATCATCTGCGGTTTAAAAAACTTTACATCCTGTTGAGACAACCAAAGCATTTGAACGGATAATTGTCTTGAGCATATGCAAAGTACAAAAGAGTCTACACACTTCCAAGTCAACCTTAGTTTTTGAAGGAAAACTTTTTTTCAGCTTCTGTAATTGTAATCGACAAAAAAATCTACACAGTGTTGTGTCAATCTAATTTTTTGAATGAAAACCTTCCTTGCGCGTCTGCAATTTGCAAAAAAATCTACACACAGTTGAGCGAGATTAAGCAAAGAAACGGTTCTTTTCCTTGATCATCCGCAATTTACAAAAATTTCTTCGAATCGTTAAGACAATTTACGCAATCAAACCAATACTTTACTTGCGCATCTCCTATTCACAAACTACTACACAGTTAAGGGAATTTAAGCAATGAAAAGGCACTTTCCATGATCATCTGCAATTTACAAAAACTCTACATCATGTTATGACAGTTTTAGTTTTTGAAAGAAACTTTCTTTGAGCATCTGCAAGGACAAGAAAAGCTGCACACTGTCAAGCCAACCTTAGCATATTAACGGGTACTTTCCTTTAGCAACTGCATTTAAAAAAGTTTACTGTCTGTAAAGAAAATCTATGATTTTGAATGGGTACTTTCCTTAATCATCTGCAGTTTAAAAAAACTATACATCCTGTTGAGACAACCAAATCATTTGAACGGGTAATTGTTTTGAGCATATGCAAGGTACAAAAGAGTGTACACACTTCCAAGTCAACCTTGTCTTTTAAAGGAAAATTTTTTTTCAGCTTCTGCAATCGACAAAAAAATCTACACAGTGACCTGCGCGTCTGCAATTTCCAAAAAAATCTACACACAGTTGAGCGAGATTAAGCAAAGAAACGGTTATTTTTCATTGATGATCCGCGATTTACAAAAATTTCTTCGCAGTGTTTAGGCAATCTACGCAATCAAACGAAAACTTTACTCGTGCATCTCCTATTCAAAAAATAATACACGCAGTTAAGCGAATTTAAGCAATGAAAAGGCACTTTCCTTGATCATCTGCAATTTACAAAAACTCTACATCTTGTAATGACAGTTTTAGCTTTTGAATACTTTATTTGAGCATCTGCAAGGACAAGAAAGGCTGCACACTGTCAAGCCAATTATAGCATATTAGCTTTCCTTTAGCAACTGCATTTAAAAAAGTTTAGTGTCTGTAAAGCCAATCTAGGCTTTTGAATGGGAGTTTTCCTGAATCATCTGAAGTTTAAAAACAACGCTACATCCTGTTGAGACAACCAAATCATTTGAACGGGTAATTGTCTTGAGCATATGCAAAGTACAAAAGAGTGTACTTACTTCCAAGTCAACATTGGCTGTTAGAGGAAAATTTTTTTCAGCTTCTGCAATCGACAAAAAAATCTACACAGTGCTGTGTCAATCCAAGTTTTTGAATGAGAAGCTTCCTTGCGCGTCTGCAATTTCTAAAAAAAGTCTACACACAGTTGAGCGAGATTAAGTAAAGAAACTGTTATTTTCCTTGATCATCCGCAATTTACAAACGTTTCTTTAGGCAATCTACGCAATCAAACGAAAACTTCACTCGCGCATCTCCTATTCACAAACTACTACGCACAGTTAAGCAAAAATAAGCAATGAAAAGGCATTTTCCTTCAGAATCTGTAATTTCTAAAATTCCACACCCTGTTATGACAGTTTTAGCTTTTGAAAGGTATTTTCTTGAGCATCTGCAATGACAATAAAGGCTGCACACTGTCAAACCAATCATAGCATATTAGCGGGTACTTTCCTTTAGCAACTGCATTTAAAAAAGTTTACTGTCTGTAAAGCCAATCTAGGCTTTTGAATGGGTACTTTCCTGAATCATCTGCAGTTTAAAAATAACTCTACATCCTGTTGAGACAACCAAATCATTTGAACGGGTAATTTTCTTGACCATATGCAAAGTACAAAAGAGTGTACTTACTTCCAAGTCAACCTTGGCTTTTGAAGGAAAAACTTTTTTCAGCTTCTGCAATCGACAAAAAAAAATCTACACAGTGACCTGCGCGTCTGCAATTTCCAAAAAAATCTACACACAGTTGAGCGAGATTAAGCAAAGAAACGGTTATTTTCCTTGATCATCCGCAATTTACAAAAATTTCTTCGCATCGTTTAAGCAATTTACGCAATCAAACGAATACTTTACTTGCGCATCTCCTGTTCACAAGCTACACAGTTAAGCGAATTTAAGCAAGGAAAAGGCACTTTCCATGATCATTTGCAATTTACAAAAACTATACATCCTGCTATGACAGTTTTAGCTTTTGAAAGGTACTTTTTTTGAGCATCTCCAAGGACAAGAAAGGCTGCACACTGTCAAGCCAATCTTAGCATATGAACGGGTACTTTTCTTGAGTATCTGCGTTTAAAAAAATACAGTTCTAAGCTTTTGAACGGGTACTTTATCTTTGAAAGAAATTTTTTCTTGAGCCTCTTCAATCGATAAAAATTCTACACCTTTGTGTGTCAATCTAATTTTTTGAATGAAAACCTTCCTTGCGCGTCTGCAATTTGCAAAAAAATCTACACACAGTTGAGCGAGATTAAGCAAAGAAACGGTTCTTTTCCTTGATCATCCGCAATTTACAAAAATTTCTTCGAATCGTTAAGACAATTTACGCAATCAAACCAATACTTTACTTGCGCATCTCCTATTCACAAACTACTACACAGTTAAGGGAATTTAAGCAATGAAAAGGCACTTTCCATGATCATCTGCAATTTACAAAAACTCTACATCATGTTATGACAGTTTTAGTTTTTGAAAGAAACTTTCTTTGAGCATCTGCAAGGACAAGAAAAGCTGCACACTGTCAAGCCAACCTTAGCATATTAACGGGTACTTTCCTTTAGCAACTGCATTTAAAAAAGTTTACTGTCTGTAAAGAAAATCTATGATTTTGAATGGGTACTTTCCTTAATCATCTGCAGTTTAAAAAAACTATACATCCTGTTGAGACAACCAAATCATTTGAACGGGTAATTGTTTTGAGCATATGCAAGGTACAAAAGAGTGTACACACTTCCAAGTCAACCTTGTCTTTTAAAGGAAAATTTTTTTTCAGCTTCTGCAATCGACAAAAAAATCTACACAGTGACCTGCGCGTCTGCAATTTCCAAAAAAATCTACACACAGTTGAGCGAGATTAAGCAAAGAAACGGTTATTTTTCATTGATGATCCGCGATTTACAAAAATTTCTTCGCAGTGTTTAGGCAATCTACGCAATCAAACGAAAACTTTACTCGTGCATCTCCTATTCAAAAAATAATACACGCAGTTAAGCGAATTTAAGCAATGAAAAGGCACTTTCCTTGATCATCTGCAATTTACAAAAACTCTACATCTTGTAATGACAGTTTTAGCTTTTGAATACTTTATTTGAGCATCTGCAAGGACAAGAAAGGCTGCACACTGTCAAGCCAATTATAGCATATTAGCTTTCCTTTAGCAACTGCATTTAAAAAAGTTTAGTGTCTGTAAAGCCAATCTAGGCTTTTGAATGGGAGTTTTCCTGAATCATCTGAAGTTTAAAAACAACGCTACATCCTGTTGAGACAACCAAATCATTTGAACGGGTAATTGTCTTGAGCATATGCAAAGTACAAAAGAGTGTACTTACTTCCAAGTCAACATTGGCTGTTAGAGGAAAATTTTTTTCAGCTTCTGCAATCGACAAAAAAATCTACACAGTGCTGTGTCAATCCAAGTTTTTGAATGAGAAGCTTCCTTGCGCGTCTGCAATTTCTAAAAAAAGTCTACACACAGTTGAGCGAGATTAAGTAAAGAAACTGTTATTTTCCTTGATCATCCGCAATTTACAAACGTTTCTTTAGGCAATCTACGCAATCAAACGAAAACTTCACTCGCGCATCTCCTATTCACAAACTACTACGCACAGTTAAGCAAAAATAAGCAATGAAAAGGCATTTTCCTTCAGAATCTGTAATTTCTAAAATTCCACACCCTGTTATGACAGTTTTAGCTTTTGAAAGGTATTTTCTTGAGCATCTGCAATGACAATAAAGGCTGCACACTGTCAAACCAATCATAGCATATTAGCGGGTACTTTCCTTTAGCAACTGCATTTAAAAAAGTTTACTGTCTGTAAAGCCAATCTAGGCTTTTGAATGGGTACTTTCCTGAATCATCTGCAGTTTAAAAATAACTCTACATCCTGTTGAGACAACCAAATCATTTGAACGGGTAATTTTCTTGACCATATGCAAAGTACAAAAGAGTGTACTTACTTCCAAGTCAACCTTGGCTTTTGAAGGAAAAACTTTTTTCAGCTTCTGCAATCGACAAAAAAAAATCTACACAGTGACCTGCGCGTCTGCAATTTCCAAAAAAATCTACACACAGTTGAGCGAGATTAAGCAAAGAAACGGTTATTTTCCTTGATCATCCGCAATTTACAAAAATTTCTTCGCATCGTTTAAGCAATTTACGCAATCAAACGAATACTTTACTTGCGCATCTCCTGTTCACAAGCTACACAGTTAAGCGAATTTAAGCAAGGAAAAGGCACTTTCCATGATCATTTGCAATTTACAAAAACTATACATCCTGCTATGACAGTTTTAGCTTTTGAAAGGTACTTTTTTTGAGCATCTCCAAGGACAAGAAAGGCTGCACACTGTCAAGCCAATCTTAGCATATGAACGGGTACTTTTCTTGAGTATCTGCGTTTAAAAAAATACAGTTCTAAGCTTTTGAACGGGTACTTTATCTTTGAAAGAAATTTTTTCTTGAGCCTCTTCAATCGATAAAAATTCTACACCTTTGTGTGTCAATCCAAATTTTCGAATGTAAAATTTCATTGCTGCCTGCAATTCCGTAAAAATTATACACACATCACTGTAAAAGGATAATAAGTTATTAAACTGTTACTTTCCTTGATCGTCTGCAATTAGGAAAAGAAACTTCACACTGTCAAAGCAATTTTATTTTGAACGGTTTTTCCTTGAGCATCTGAAATTCACAAAAAAATAGCATCCTGTTATGCTAATCAAAGCATCTGAATAAGTACTAGTCGTGAGCTTCTGGAGCTTACAAAAAAATTCTAAAAACTTTCCTTGAGCTTCTGCAATTGACAAAAACATCTACACACTGTTTTGTCAATCCAATTTTTTGAACGAAGATTTGGTTTGCGCGTCTGCGGTTTGCAAAAAAAATTATTTATACTGTTAAGCAATAAAAGACAGTTAAATGGTTGCTTTCCTTAAGAATCTGCAATTTCCAAAAACTCCACATCCTGTTATGACAGTTTTAGCTTTTGAAAGGTACTTTCTTTGAACATCTGCAATCACAATAAAGGCTGCACACTGTCAGGCAAATCTTAGCATATTAATGGGTACTTTCCTTTAGCAACTGCATTTAGAAAAAGTTTACTGCCTGTAAAGCCAATCTAAATTTTTGAATGGGTACTTTCCTTAATCATCTGCAGTTTAAAAATACTCTATCTCCTGTTGAGACAACCAAATCATTTGAACGGGTAATTGTCTTGAGCATATGCAAAGTACAAAACAGTGTACTTACTTCCAACTCAACCTTGGCTTTTAAAGGAAAACTTTTTTTCAGCTTCTGCAATCGAAAAAAAAATAAACTTAGTGTTGTGTCAATCTAAGTTTTTGAATGAAAACCTTCTTTGCGCGTCTGCAATTTCCAAAAAAAATCTACACACAGTTGAGCGAGATTAAGCAAAGAAACGGTTCTTTTCCTTGATCATCCGCAATTTACAAAAATTTCTTCGCCTCGTTTAGGCAATTTACGCAAACAAACGAATACTTTACTTGCGCATCTCCTATTCACAAACTACACAGTTAAGCGAATTTAAGCAATGAAAAGGCACTTTCCTTGATCATCTGCAATCTACAAAATTTCTACATCTTGTTATGAGAGTTTTGGCTTTTGAATACTTTCTTTGAGCATCTGCAAAGACAAGAAAGGTTGCACACTGTCAAACCAATCTTAGCATATTAGGGAGTAATTTCCTTTAGCAACTGCATTTAAAAAAAATTACTGTCTGTAAAGCCAATCTAGGCTTTTGAATGGGTACTTTCCTGAATCATCTGCAGTTTAAAAATAACTCTACATCCTGTTGAGACAACCAAATCATTTGAACGGGTAATTTTCTTGACCATATGCAAAGTACAAAAGAGTGTACTTACTTCCAAGTCAACCTTGGCTTTTAAAGGAAAAACCTTTTTCAGCTTCTGCAATCGACAAAACAAATTCTACAGTGTTGTGTCAATCTAAGTTTTTGAATGAGAAATTTAGGTGGGCGTCTGCAATTTCCAAAAAAAGTCTACACACAGTTGAGCGAGATTAAGCAAAGAAACAGTTATTTTCTATGATCATCCGCAATTTACAAAAATTTCTTCGCATCGCTTAGGCAATCTACGCAATCAAACAAATAATTTACTTGCGCATCTCCTACTCAAAAAATACTACGTACAGTTAAGCGAATTTAAGCAATGAAAAGGCACTTTCCTTGATCATCTGCATTTTACAAAAACTCTACATCTTGTTATGACAGTTTTGGCTTTTGAAAACTTTCTTTGAGCATCTGCAAAGAAAAGAAAGCTTGCACACTGTCAAATCAATCTTAGCATATTAGCGGGTACTTTCCTTTAGCAATTGCATTTAAAAAAAGTTTACTGTCTGTAAAGCCAATCTAGGCTTTTGAATGGGTACTTTCCTCAATCATCTGCAGTTTAAAAATAACTCTACATCCTGTTGAGACAACCAAATCATTTGAACGGGTAATTTTCTTGACCATATGCAAAGTACAAAAGAGTGTACTTACTTCCAAGTCAACCTTGGCTTTTAAAGGAAAAACTTTTTTCAGCTTCTGCAATCGACAAAAAAAATCTACACAGTGCTGTGTCAATCCAAGTTTTTGAATGAGAAGCTTCCTTGCGCGTCTGCAATTTCTAAGAAAAGTATGCACACAGTTGAGCGAGAATAAGCAAAGAAACGGTCATTTTCCTTGATGATCCGCGATTTACAAAAATTTCTTCGCAGTGTTTAAGCAATCTACGCAATCAAACGAATACTTTACTCGCGCATCTCCTATTCAAAAAATAATACCCACAGATAAGCGAAATTAAGCAATGAAAAGGCACTTTCCTTGATCATCTGCAATTTACAAAAACTCTAGATTTTGATTTGATAGTTTAGGCTTTTGAATACTTTCTTTGAGCATCTGCAAGGACAAGAAACGCTGCACACTGTCAAGCCAATCCTAGCATATTAGCGGGTACTTTCCTTTAGCGACTGCATTTAAAAAAAATTACTGTCTGTAAAGCCAATCTAGGCTTTTGAATGGGTACTTTCCTTAATCATCTGTAGTTTAAAAAACTCTACATCCTGTTGAGACAACCAAATCATTTGAACGGGTAATTGTCTTGAGCATATGCAAAGTACAAAAGAGTTTACTTACTTCCAAGTCAACCTTGGCTTTTAAAGGAAAAATTTTTTTCAGCTTCTGCAATCGACAAACAAAATCTACACAGTGTTGTGTCAATCTAAGTTTTTGAATGAGAAGTTTCCTTGCGCGTCTGCAGTTTCCAAAAAAAAGTCTACACACAGTTGAGCGAGATTAAGCAAAGAAACTGTTATTTTCCTTGATCATCTGCAATTTACAAAAATTTGTTCGCAGTGTTTAGGCAATCTACGCAATCAAACGAATACTTTACTCGCGCATCTATTCACAAATTACTACACACAGTTAAGCGAAATTAAACAATGAAAACGCACTTTCCTTGATCATCTGCAGTTTACAAAAACTCTACATCCTGTTATGACAGTTTTAGCTTTTGAAAGGTACTTTCTTTGAGCATCTGCAATTACAATAAAGGCTGTACACTGTCAAGCCAATCTTAGCATATTACGAGTATTTTCATTGAGCAACTGCATTTCAAAACAGATTACTGTCTGTAAAGCCAATCTAGGCTTTTGAATGGGTACTTTCCTTAATCATCTGCAGTTTAAAAAAACTCTACATCCTGTTGAGACAACCAAATCATTTGAACGGATAATTGTCTTGAGCATATGCAAAGTACAAAAGAGTCTACACACTTTAAGTCAACCTTAGTTTTTGAAGGAAAACTTTTTTCAGCTTCTGTAATTGTAATCGACAAAAAAATCTACACAGTGTTGTGTCAATCCAATTTTTTGAATGAAAACCTTCCTTGCGCGTCTGCAATTTCCAAAAAAATCTACACACAGTTGAGCGAGATTAAGCAAAGAAACGGTTCTTTTCCTTGATCATCCGCAATTTACAAAAGTTTCCTCACAGTGTTTAGGCAACCTACCCAATCAAACGAATACTTTACTCGCGCATTTATTCACAAATTATTACACACAGTTAAGCAAAATTAAACAATGAAAACGCACTTTCCTTGATCATCTGCAGTTTACAAAAACTCTACATCCTGTTATGACAGTTTTAGCTTTTGAAAGGTACTTTCTTTGAGCATCTGCAATTACAATAAAAGCTGTACACTGTCAAGCCAATCTTAGCATATTACGAGTATTTTCATTGAGCAACTGCATTTCAAAACAGATTACTGTCTGTAAAGCCAATCTAGGCTTTTGAATGGGTACTTTCCTTAATCATCTGCAGTTTAAAAAAACTCTACATCCTGTTGAGACAACCAAATCATTTGAACGGATAATTGTCTTGAGCATATGCAAAGTACAAAAGAGTCTACACACTTCCAGTTCAACCTTAGCTTTTGAAGTAAAACTTTTCTTCAGCTTCTGCAGTCGACAAAAAAATCTATACAGTGTTGTCTCAATCTAAGTTTTTGAATGAAAACTTTCCTTGCGCGTCGGCAATTTCCAAAAAAAGTTTACACACAGTTGAGCGAGATTAATCAAAGAAACTGTTTTTTCCTTGATCATCTGCAATTTTAAAAAATTTCTTCGCAGTTGTTAGGCAATCTACGCAATCAAACGAATATTTTACTTGCGCATCTCCTATTTACAAAAAACCACACACATTTGGGCAATGAAAATGCACTTTCCTTGATCAGCTGCAATTTAAAAAAACTCTACATCCTGTTATGACAGTTTTAGCTTTGAATTGGAAGTTACTCTCTTTGAGCATCTGCAATGACAAGAAAGGATGCCCACTGTCAAGCCAAACTTAGTATATTAACGGTACTTTCCTTTAGCAACTGCATTTAAAAAAGTTACTGTCTGTAAAGCCAATCTAAGCTTTTAAATGGGTACTTTCCTTAATCATCTGCATTTCAAACAAAATCTACATCCTTTTGAGACAATCAAAGTATTTGAACGGGTAATTGTCTTCAGCATATGGAAAGTACAAAAAAGTCTATACACTACCAATTCAACCTTAGCTTTAGAAGGAAAACTTTTCTCCAGCTTCTGCAATCGACAAAAAAATCTACACAGTGTTGTGTCAATCTAAGCTTTTGAATGAAAACTTTCCTTGCGCGTTTGTAATTTCCAAAAAAAAAATGTGTACACAGTTGAGCGAGATTAAGCAAAGAAATGGTTATTTTCTTTGATCATCCGCAATTTAAAAAAATTTCTCCGCAGTGTTTAGGCAATCTACGCAATCAAACGAGCACTTTACTTGCGCATATCCTATTCGCAAAATACTACACACAGTTAAGCGAATTTACGCAAGGAAATGGTACTTCGACAGATCAGCTGCACTTTACAAAAACTGATATGGCACACTAAGCAATTGGAGGGATCTTTTTTGAGCATCTACATTGGAAAAAAAGCTAAACACCATCAAACCAATCTTAGTATTTGAACGGGTAATTTCTTTGAGCATCTGCATTTAAAAAAAGTTTATAGTGTTTAAAGCCAGTCTTAGAATTGAACGGGTGTTTTATTTGATCATCTGCAATTTACAAAAAAACCTACATCTTGTTTTGCCAACCACCGCATTTGAACGGGTTTTCTTCTTGACAGTCAGTAAATTTTTAAAAAATCTACACACCTCTAAGGCAACCTTAGCTTTTGAAGCAAAATTTTCTTGGAGCATCTGCGAAAATTTTTCTACCCACTGTTTTGTCAATCCCAGCTATCATTCTAATACTTTATTTTACACTGTTTAGCCAATTTAATCGACTGAATGGCTTTTTCGTGATCAACTGCGATTAACAAACACTCTACCTTCCGTTATGACAGTCTTAGCATTTGAAGGGTGTTTTTTGAGCTTATGCAATGACAATAAAAACTACACACTTTTAAGCCAATCTTAGTTTTTTAACGGGTACTTTCTTGAGCATCTGCGATTTGCAAAAGTTGTACATCCTGTTATGCCAACCAAGGCATTCGAACGGTACTATTTTTGAGCATCTTCGAATTACAAAGAAAACCTACGCACTTCTAAGCCCACCTCACTGTTTGATTGAAAAATTTTCCCATAGCATCTGCATTTTCCAGAAAAATCTACACTGTTAAGCAATATTGAGCAAAAAATCTACTAACTTTCTTGATCATCTGCAATATACAAAGAAGTCTACCTACTGTCGAGCCAATCTTAGCATTTGTACGGATTTTTCTCTGACAATTTTCAGTTTACAAAAATTACACACACTTTTTTACCGATCTATACAATTGAGCAAAAACTTTCCTTGAGCATATCCAATGTAGTTTTTCTTTTCCTTGATCACCAGCAATTAACAATCACTCTACATCCTGTTATTACAGTCTTAGCATTTGAAAAGCACTTTTTTGAGCATCTGCAAAAACCTTACAGGCTACACACTGTCCGGCCAATTTTAGACCTTGAACGAGTACACTCCTTATCCATCTGCAAACTTTAAAAAAAATTACCGTTTTTCAAGCCAAACTAAGCTTTTGAACAGGTACTCCTCTTGATTATCTGCAATTTACAAATTTTCTAGATCTTGATATCTCAACCAAAGCATTTGAATGGTACTATTTTTGAGCATCTGCAAAAATCTTACAGGATACACACTGTACGGCCAATTTTAGCCTTTGAACGGGTTTTCTCCTATCCATCTTCAAGCTTAAAAATTTACCGTCTTTCAAGCTAATCTAAGCTTTTGAACGGGTACTCCTCATGATTATCTGCAATATACAAACTTTATACATCTTGATATCTCAACCAAAGCATTTGAATGGTACTATTTTTGAGCATCTGTAAAATTAAAAAAAAACTACAGACTTCTAAGCCAACGTCAGCTTTAGAGGGAAAACTTACTTTGAGCATCTCAATAGACAAAAAAATCTACACACTCTTGAGTCAATCCATGTTTTTGAACGGAAACTTCTGCAAATCTGCAAGTTATAAAAAAGCGTCTGCAAGTTATAAAAAAAGTGTACACACAATTAAGCGATAGTAAGCAAAGAGATGATTATTTTCCTTGATCATCTGCATTTTGAAAAAAAAGTATACACACTACTAAGGCAATCTAATCAATCAAACGAATACTTTACCTGCGCATCTGCTACTCACAATAGAACTACGCACTGCTAAGCAAATTTAAGGAACTATTTGGTTTAAAAAAATCTACACACTGTCAAGCCAACCAAAACATTTGATTGGGTATTTTTCTTGATAATCTCTAAAATTTAAAAAAGTCTACACACTTCTAAGCCAACCTTAGCTTTTGAAGAAATAATATTTTTTGAGCATCTGCAGTGGAACAAAAATTCTACACACTGTTGTGTAAATCCAAGCTATCAAACGGAAATATTACATGCTTATCTGAAATTTTAAAAAAATACAGTCTTTAAATTCAGTCTAAGCGTTTGCACGGGTTCTTTTCTTGATCATCTGCAACTTTAAAAAAGCCAATCCTAGCATATTAGCGGGTACTTTCCTTTAGCAACTGCATTTAAAAAAGTTTACTGTCTGTAAAGCCAATCAAATTTTTTTCAGCTTCTGCAATCGACAAAAAAAAATCTACACAGTGTTGTGTCAATCTAAGTTTTTGAATGAGAAGTTTCCTTGCGCGTCTGCAATTTCCAAAAAAAACGTCTACACACAGTTGAGCGAGATTAAGAAAAGAAACGGTTATTTTCTATGATCATCCGCAATTTACAAAAATTTCTTCGCATCGCTTAGGCAATCTACGCAATCAAACGAATACTTTACTCGCGCATCTATTCACAAATTACTACACACAGTTAAGCGAAATTAAACAATGAAATGCACTTTCCTTGATCATCTGCAGTTTACAAAAACTCTACATCCTGTTATGACAGTTTTAGCTTTTGAAAGGTACTTTCTTTGAGCATCTGCAATTACAATAAAGGCTGTACACTGTCAAGCCAATCTTAGCATATTACGAGTATTTTCATTGAGCAACTGCATTTCAAAAAAGATTACTGTCTGTAAAGCCAATCTAGGCTTTTGAATGGGTACCTTCCTTAATCATCTGCAGTTTAAAAAAACCCTACATCAAGTTGAGACAACCAAATCATTTGAACGGATAATTTTCTTGAGCATATGCAAAGTACAAAAGAGTCTACACACTTTAAGTCAACCTTAGTTTTTGAAGGAAAATGTTTTCAGCTTCTGTAATTGTAATCGACAAAAAAATCTACACAGTGTTGTGTCAATCTAATTTTTTGAATGACAACTTTCCTTGCGTGTCTGCATGCAATTTCCAAAAAAATCTACACACAGTTGAGCGAGATTAAGCAAAGAAACGGTTCTTTTCCTTGATCATCCGCAATTTACAAATCTTCTTCACAGTGTTTAGGCAACCTACGCAATCAAACGAATACTTTTTTCGCGCATCTATTCACAAATTACTACACACAGTTAAGCGAAATTAAGCAATGAAAATGCACTTTCCTTGATCATCTGCAGTTTACAAAAACTCTACATCCTGTTATGACAGTTTTAGCTTTTGAAAGGTACTTTCTTTCTTTGAGCATCTGCAATTACAATAAAGGCTGTACAATGTCAAGCCAATCTTAGTATATTACGAGTACTTTCCTTTAGTAACTGCATTTAAAAAAAGTTACTGTCTGTAAAGCCAATCTAATCTTTTGAATGGGTACTTTCCTTAATCATCTACAGTTGAAAAAAACTCTACATTCTGTTGAGACAACCAAATCATTTGAACGGGTAATTGTCTTGAGCATATGCAAAGAAAAAAAGAGTCTACACACTTCCAGTTCAACCTTAGCTTTTGAAGTAAAAATTTTCTTCAGCTTCTGCAGTCGACAAAAAAATCTATACAGTGTTGTGTCAATTTAAGTTTTCGAATGAAAACTTTCCTTGCGCGTCTGCAATTTCCAAAAATAAGTTTACACACAGTTGAGCGAGATTAATCAAAGAAACTGTTTTTTCCTTGATCATCTGCAATTTAAAAAAAAATTTTCGCAGTTTTTAGGCAATCTACGCAATCAAACGAATATTTTACTTCGTATTCACAAAAAACCACACACATTTCGGCAATGAAAATGCACTTTCCTTGATCAACTGCAATTTAAAAAAACTCTACATCCTGTTATGACAGTTTTAGCTTTGAATTGAAAGTTACTCTCTTTGAGCATCTGCAATGACAAGAAAGGATGCCCACTGTCAAGCCAAACTTAGCATATTAACGGTACTTTCCTTTAGCAACTGCATTTGAAAAAGTTACTGTCTGTAAAGCCAATCTAAGCTTTTGAATGGGTACTTTCCTTAATCATCTGCATTTCAAACAAAATCTACATACTGTTGAGACAATCAAAGTATTTGAACGGGTAATTGTCTTCAGCATATGGAAAGTACAAAAGAGTCTACACACTTCCAATAGAACCTTAGCTTTTGAAGGAAAGTTTTTCTCCAGCTTCTGCAATCGACAAAAAAATCTACACAGTGTTGTGTCAATCTAAGTTTTTGAATGAAAACTTTCCTTGCGCGTCTGTAATTTCCAAAAAAAATGTAATACACAGTTGAGCGAGATTAAGCAAAGAAATGGTTATTTTCTTTGATCATCCGCAATTAACAATCACTCTACATCCTGTTATTACAGTCTTAGCATTTGAAAAGCACTTTTTTGAGCATCTGAAAAAACCTTACAGGCTACACACTGTCCGGCCAATTTTAGACCTTGAACGAGTACACTCCTTATCCATCTGCAAACTTTAAAAAAATTACCGTTTTTCAAGCCAAACTAAGCTTTTGAACAGGTACTCCTCTTGATTATCTGCAATTTACAAATTTTCTACATCTTGATATCTCAACCAAAGCATTTGAATGGTACTAATTTTGAGCATCTGCAAAAATTTTACAGGATACACACTGTACGGCCAATTTTATCCTTTGAACGGGTTTTCTCCTATCCATCTCCAAGCTTAAAAATTTACCGTCTTTCAAGCCAATCTAAGCTTTTGAACGGGTGCTCCTCATGATTATCTGCAATTTACAAACTTTCTACATCTTGATATCTCAACCAAAGCATTTGAATGGTACTATTTATGAGCATCTGTAAAATTAAAAAAAAAACTACTGACTTCTAAGCCAACGTCAGCTTTAGAGGGAAAACTTTCCTTGAGCATCTCAATAGACAAAAAAATCTACACACTCTTGAGTCAATCCATGTTTTTGAACGGAAACTTCTGCAAATCTGCAAGTTATAAAAAAGCGTCTGCAAGTTATAAAAAAGTGTACACACAATTAAGCGATTGTAAGCAAAGAGATGATTATTTTCCTTGATCATCTGCATTTTGAAAAAAAAGTATACACACTACTAAGGCAATCTAATCAATCAAACGAATACTTTACCTGCGCATCTGCTACTCACAATAGAACTACGCACTGCTAAGCAAATTTAAGGAACTATTTGGTTTAAAAAAATCTACACACTGTCAAGCCAACCAAAACATTTGATTGGGTATTTTTCTTGATAATCTCTAAAATTTAAAAAAGTCTACACACTTCTAAGCCAACCTTAGCTTTTGAAGAAATAATATTTTTTGAGCATCTGCAGTGGAACAAAAATTCTACACACTGTTGTGTAAATCCAAGCTATCAAACGGAAATATTACATGCTTATCTGAAATTTTAAAAAAATACAGTCTTTAAATTCAGTCTAAGCGTTTGCACGGGTTCTTTTCTTGATCATCTGCAACTTTAAAAAATTTTACATCCTTTTATGCCAACCAAAAGATTTGAACGGATACTATTCTTGAACATCTGTAAATTTCAAAAAAAAGCTACACACTTCTGAGCCAACCTTAGCTTTTGGAGCCTCTGCAATCCACAAAAATTCTAACCACAGTTGTGAAAATCCAAACTTTTGATTGAAAATTTTCCTTGCGCGTCTGAAATTTCCAAAAAAGTATTTACACTGTTAAGTGATATTAAGCAAGTAAACAATTCTTTCGTTGATTATCTGCAATTCATAAAAAATTCAATACACTGTTAGGCAGTTTTAGGCAATTAATTGATATTTCCCTGATCATCAAGAATTAAAAACACTCTGCATCGTACTATGACAGTCGTAGCATTTGTAGGGTACTTTTTTTGAGCATCTACAACAACAATTAAGGCTACACACTCTCAAGCCAACCTTAGCATTCCAACGGGAACGTTCCCTGATCATCTGCTATTTACAACAATTCTAAATACTGATATTCCAACCAAAGCAATTAAACTGTACTATTCTTGAGCCTCTGCAAATGAAACAAAAATCTGCACATTTCTAAGCCAATTCAGCTTTTGAAGAAAAACTTTCCTTGAGCATCTAAAATTGACAAAAAACTTTATACACCGTTATGTCAATCCAAGTTTTTGAAGGGAAACTTTCTTTGTGCGTCTGCAATTTCCAAAAAAAGTCTACACACAGTTAAACAATATTAAACAAAGAAACGGTTATTTCCCTGGATCAATTGCAATTTACAAAAAATCTACACACTGTTGAGGCAATCTAAGGAATCAAAATGAGTATTTTGTTTGCGCATCTCCAATTCACAAATAAATACACACTGCTAATTGAGTTTAAGCAAAGAAATGGTACTTTCCTTGACTAGCTGCACTTTACAAAAACTGTTATGAAATACTTAGCGTTTGGAGGGTACTTTGTTTGAGCATCTACAATGAAAAAAAGACTGAATACTGTCAAACTTATCTGAGCATTTAAACGTGTATTTTCTTTGATCGTCTGCTTTTTTTTAAACAAAACTTTAAATTTTAAAGTAAATCTTACCATTTAAACGGGTGTTTTCCTTGATCATCTAGAATTTACAAAAGAACTACATCTTGTTATGCCAGCCGAAGCATTTGAATGGGTATTTTTCTTGATCATCTGGAAACTACAAAAAAAGTCTACACGCCTCTCCTCTATCGCAGCCTTAGCTTCTTTCTTGGAGCATCTGCAATTGATTTATAAAAATACTATACACACTGTTGTGTCTATCCAAGCTATCGAAAAAATTCTTTACTTTATACTATTAAGCAGTTTTAAGCAGCTTAATGTTTTTTTTTCTTGATCAACTTCAATTGAAAAATTCTCTACGTTCTGTTATGACAGTCTTAGTATTTGAAGGGTACTTTTTTTGAGCATATGCAACGACAATAAAAACTGCACACTTTCAAGCCAATCTTAGTCTTTTAACGGGTACTTTCTTGAGCATCTGTGATTTGCAAAATTTTTATATCCTGTTATGCCAAATAAGGCATTTGAACAATACTGTTTTTGAGCATCTTCAAATTACAAGGAAAACTTACATACTCTTAGGCCCACCTCAATTTTTGATTGAAAAATTTTCCTAGAGCATCTGCAATTTCCAGAAAAGTCTTCACACTGTTAAGCAATATTGAGCAAAAGAAGTCTACCTACTGTCGAGCCAATCTTAGCATTTTTACTGATTTTTTCCCCGATCATTTTCAATTTAAAAAAAATAAAGACATTTTCTAAAGGATCTAAACAATTGAGAGAAATTTTTCCTTGAGCATCTCCAAAGTAGTGAAAACTTCTACGCACTGTTATGCTAATCTAAACTTTCGAATGGGTGCTTTCCTTGATCATCTGCAAATTTTGAAAAAATCTACATCCTTTTATGCCAACCAATACATTGAACGGGTACTATTCTTGAGCATTTGAGCCAATCTTAGCTTTTGGATAAATTTTTCTGGAGCCTCTGCAATCCAAAAAAATCTAAACACTGTTTTTGTCAATCCGAGCTATCAAAGGAACACTTTACTTGCGCATCTGCAATTTCCAAAAAAAGTATACACTGTTAAGCGATTTTAAGCATTAAAACGGTTACTTTCCTTGATCATCTGCTTTTCATAAAAGTTTCTACACACTGTTAAGCGATGTTAAGCAATTAATTTATTTTTCCCTGATCTTCTCGAATTAAAAAACACTCAACACCCTGTTATGACAGTCTTAGCATTTGTAGGGTACTTTCTTTGAGCATCTACAACAACATTTAAGGCTACACACACTCAAGTCAATCTTAGCATTTGAACGGGTACTTTTCTTCATCATCTGCAATTTACAAAATTTCTACATCCTGATATGCCAGCCAAAGCATTTAAACGGTAATATTCTTGAGTATCTGCAAGTTTTCAAAAATGTACGAAATCCAAGCCAACCTTAGCTTTTGAAAACAAATTTTCCCTGAACATCTTCAATTGACAAAACCTCTTACACAATGTTGTTTCAGGCCAAGTTTTTGGACGAAAACTTACTTTGTGCGTCTGCAATTTCCAAAAAAGTCTACACACATTTAAGCAAGATTAAGCAAAAAAAAACGGTTATTTTTCTTTGATCATCATCCGCAAATTACAAAAATTTCTACGCAGTGTTTAGGCATTCTACGCAATCAAACGAATACTTTACTTGCAAATCTTCTATTCACAAAATATTACACTCTGCTAAGCGAAAATAAGCAATGAAATGGTACTTTCCTTGATCAGTTGCACTTTACAGAAACTGTTATGTCACACTTAGCATTTGGTGTGTACTTTTTTGAGCATCTACATTGAAAGAAAAGCTAAACACTATCAAAACAATCTTAGTGTTTTCTTTGAGCATCTGCATTTTTAAAGAAAATTTTACAGTAATTAAAGCCTATCTTAGCATTTGAACCGGTGTTTTCCTTGATCATCTGCAATTTACAAAAAAGAACTTCATCTTGTTATGCCAACCAAAGCATTTGAATGGGTTTTTTCTTGATCGTCTTAAAAATTTAAAAAACTACACACCCCTAAGGCAACCTTGGTTTTTGAAGCAATACTTTTTTGAAGCATCTGCATATTACAAAAAATTCTACCCACTGTTTTGTCAATCCCAGCTATCAAACTAAAACTTAATTTTACACTGTTAAGCCAATTTAATCGACTGAATTGTTTTTTTCGTGATCAACTGCAATTAACAAACACTCTACCTTCTGTTATGACAGTCTTAGCATTTGAAGGATGTTTTTTGAGCCTATGCGAGGACAATAAAAACTACACACTTTCCAGCCAGTCTTACCTCCTGTTATGCCAACCAAGGCATTTGACCGGTACTATTTTTGAGCGTCTACAAGTTACAAAGCAAGTCTACACACATCTAGGCTAACCTTAGTTTTTGATTTAAAAACTTTGCTTGAGCATCTGTATTTTCCAGAAAAGTTTTCACACTGTTAAGCAAAATTAAGCAAATAATCGATTAATTTCCTTGATCATCTGCAATATACAAAGAAGTCTACCTACTGTCGAGCCAATCTTAGCATTTGTACGGATTTTTTCCTTGAGCATTTATAATTCACAAAAATTAAACACATTGTTTAACCGATCTAAATAATTGAGCAAAAATTTTCCTTGAGCATCTCCAAAGTAGTAAAAATTTCTACACACGGTTAATCTAATCTAAACTTTTGAACGGGTACTTTCCTTGATCATCTGCATCTTATTTAAAAAAAATCTATATCATTTTATGTCAACCAAAGCGTTTGAAGGGGTACTTTTCTTGAGCATCTGCAAATTAAAAAAGATCACTACACACTTCTGAGCCAGCTCAGCTATTGAAGAAAATTTTTCTGGAGCCTCTGCAAACCACAAAAATTCTAAACACTGTTTTGTCAATCCAAGCCATCCAACGAATACTTTACTTGCGCATCTGCAATTTCCAAACAAGTGTACGCAATGTTAAGCGATATTAAGCAACAAAACGGTTACTTTTTTGATCATCTTTAATTTACGAAAATTCTAAATCCTCACATTCCAACTAAACAATTGAACGATACTATTTTGAGCATTTGCAAATGAAACAAAAATTTGCACACTTCTAAGCCAGTGTCAGTTTTTGAAGGAAAAACTTTCCTTGAGCATCCTGCAATTGACAAAAAAACTACACACTGTTATGTCAATCCAAGTTCTTGAACGGAAAGTTTCCTTGCGTGTCTGCAATTCCCAACGGTTAGGCGATATTAAGCAAAGAAACGGTTATTTTTTTGATCTTCTGCAATTTACAAAAACGTCTACACACTGTTGAATTAATCTAAGCAATCAAACGAATACTTTTTTGTGCATCTGCTATTCACAAAAAACTACAAACTACTAATTAAGCAATTAAATGATACTTAAGAAAATCTGTTTTGACACTCTTAGCCTTTAGAGGGTACTTTCTTTGAGAATCTGCAATAAAAAAAACTACTAAACACAGTCAAACCAATCTTAGCATTTGAACGGGTGCATTCTTTGAGCATCTGCTTTTTTTTTAAATATGTTTACAGTGCTTTAAGCCAATCTTAGCATTTGTACGGGTTTTTTCCTTGATCATCTGCACTTTACAAAAATGACTACACCCTGTCAAGCTAATCTTGGCATTTGAAAGGGTTTTTTTTTCAATCATCTGCAATTTACAAAAAACCTACATCCTGTTATGGCAACCAAAGTGTTGAATGGGTATTTTTCTTTACCATCTGTAAGTTACAAAAAAATCTACACACCTCTAAGGCAAGCTTATCTTTTGAAGCAAAACTTTCTTGAAGCATCTGCAACTGAACATTTTTCAACACACTGTTGTGTCTACCCAAGCTATCAAACGAACACTTTACCTGCACATCTGCATTCGCAAAAAGTCTACATCCTGTTATGACAGTCTTAGCTTTTGAAGGGTACTTTGTTTGTGCATATGAAATGACAATAAACCTACACACTTTCAACCATTCTTAGCATTTTAATGGGCCCTTCGCGTGAACATCTGCAATTTCAAAAAAGTTTTACAGTCTTTAAGGCCAATGAAAGCTTTGAACGGGTACTTTCTTGAGCATCTGCAGTGCGCAAAAGTTTTACATCCTGTTATGCCAAACAAGGCATTCGAACGGTACTATTTTTGAGCATCTTTAAATTACAAAGAAAATCTGCACACTTCTAAGCCCACCTCAGTTTTTGAATGAAAATTTTTCCTAGAGCATCTGCACTTTCCAGCTTCCAGAAAAGTCTTCACACAGTTTAGCAACATTGAGCAAAAAATCGACTAACTTCCTTGATCATCTGCAATATACAAAGAAGTCTACCTTCTCTCGAGTCAATCTTAGCATTTGTACATACTTTTTCCCTGATCATTTTCAATTTACAAAAATTAAAGACATTGTTTAACAGCTTTCCTTGAGCAGCTCCAAATTATGAACACTTCTACACACTCTTAAGCCAATCTAAGCTTTCGAACGGGTACTTTCTTTGAGTTTTTTGTAATATAGAAAAAAGTCTGCAAACTGTTAAGCCAATCTAAGCTTTTGAACTGATTCTTGATTTTCTGCAATTTTCAGAATATACTACACATTGTTGAGCTAATCTAATCATAGAAAGGGATATTTTCTTTGAGAGTCTACAATTTACAGAAGCTTACACTGTTTGAAGCTAATCTAAGCAATTGAACAAGTACTTTCTTTGAGCATCTACATTTGGTCTTGAGCATCTGCACTATGGGTATAACTTGGACATTATCAGTTAATTTGTTCACCCAATTTTTAATTTCATCCAAAGTAATTTGTTATTATGTGCTTAAGCATTATAAAGTGATTTTTTTTTAGAATTTTCAATAGATTGTTAGGCTTTTTAGAGGTTAAAATGCTATCACAAAGTGAAATTTATATCAAGACAAAACTTTCAACGGACTTTTAAGACCTCAAAATAGTTTCTGAATTATTTATTGTTTAATTTAATTTTTAAGATTTTACATATTTGTAAACCAAGACAAACTTTATTTTTGAAGGTAACTTCAGGTACAAAATGATACGTTTTGAGCCTTTCGATTCAATTTATGGATCAAATTGCAAGCAAAAACCTATTTCGAGTGATTTATAAGCTGAAATATAAAGCCTCTATTTTTTAGTAGGAATAATTAAAGCAGTATAAAGAAGCAATTTTTAATAAAGCATGAACAAAAATAACGCCCGCATCCATAAAAATTTGGAACAAAAAAATTGAATAAAAGGATTTTTGAGATTCAAATTTCAGTACAATCAATTCCTATGTCGAAATCAAGTAACAAAAAGGAGTATTAAACAAGCAATTTTTAATAAAGCATGAACAAAAATAACGCCCGCATCCATAAAAATTTGGAACAAAAAAATTGAATAAAAGGATTTTTGAGATTCAAATTTCAGTACAATCAATTCCTATGTCGAAATCAAGTAACAAAAAGGAGTATTAATCAATTATCAAGCTTAAAAAATCATTTTAATTTTTTTCCCCTTTATTTCTGATTTGCGTATCGCAACAGTTTCTAAAAATTTCTGCTTAACACATCAAAAAAAAGGGCAAAGGTTTAGCAAATGTTGTTTAACTGTTCTGATTGTACCCAGCTCCGGTTTCATAGATAAAATTGTTATCTTATTGCTGCCATTATAATCTAATAGTTTTGCAATAAACAAATTATTTAAAACCATTCTGATAGATTATAGCTTGAAAAACTCTCAAAACTGAAAAAGTCTCTATCTTTTTGGAAAACTATTAGCAAAACTTCATTCACTTTTACCATACACATAGCCTAAACGAAATCAAACTTAATCATGTGGGTGGTAGGGCGTACAAGGGGGGATACTATCTACGGGATGGATTGGATGTAGACGAGTTGAAGCAAAAAGTATACTTATTAGATTTGAGTTTATTATTTGTAAATTTTACTCTTTGAGCAAAATGACTAAATATTTCAGGTCGGTTTACTTTTGTTTTTCAGACGGGTGCATTTTTAAATTGACTTTCTTTCAAAAAAAACTTCTATTCAACCTGAAGATTATATCGCAGCATAAGAATAAGAAGATTTCCGCCTCTACTGTACGTTTTGAAAGTTCATTCGAATTTGGAAATGGTCAGTCAGTCTAGTTTGGGCTAATTTCAGCTCTATAGATTTCATGCTGATTGCTTTTGGCTTCATTATCGGGTTTTAAAATTTAATGGCATCAATTCGTACTTTTTAAACCGTGTGACGGTCAAATATTTACATTGAATTTGCAAATTTCTGGACAAAAATTTTCTAGAAAAATCTAATCAACTTATAGTTTTTATAGTTTTTTGAAGGCAAATTGAAAAATTTTGCGAAAGTGTTAGCAGCCTACTCCTGAGTGTATTTTCAAGTCATGTGGCTGACCGTTTAACAAGAAATCAGTTGTTCAAATCCCAGCAGCACTTCGTTTTTGGCTAAGATTGCTTAGATCTAGCCAAATTCTGACCGGAAATCATGAGAACAGTTTTGTAATTTGATAAAACCCAAAATTTATTTAATCTTTGCAAGATGTTTTCCGGCTAAAAGCTGTGATAAGAAATTAAATTTTTTGTTAAAGAAGGCCAAACTTGAAAGGCTGGTTGAAAAAGGGCAAAATTGAAGTACAGACGTTTTTTAAAAGCAACATATATTATAGCTTGAAGATAAATGCAGCCCGCATCCATGGATGATTTGCGAGAAACTCAATTTAAAAAAATTTTGAGTTATTTTCAATAATGTCAACAAAATTATTCCCATGACAAAATCAGGCCAAAAAATGAATTATTAATCAATTCTCAAATTTGAAAAAAAAAAAGCTTTAATCAGCTTAAAACCCAATAAAATGTTTTGTTTTTCCGCTTTGTTTTTGATTCGCGTAATACAAAAATTTCTAACAATTTCAGCTTAAAACATAAAAATAAAGCAATTTTTTTTCCAATTGTTGTTCAAATGTTCTGATCGTACCTAGCACCGTCTTCATGGATTAAATTGTTGCCTAAATTTTGTCACTTTTTAGTCGATTAGTTTCGTAATAATAAGATCAATCAAACCCATTCTAATGGATTATAAACTTTTAAGCATTTCTGTAAATTGAAAGTAAATTCCTTCTTTTGAAAAGTTATCAGCGAAACTTTCAATGTTTTCTGCTATACTCAAGACCTACTCGATATCTAAACTTAATCATTTTTATTTTAAAATTGCGTGCTCAAACCCCCTGAGATTACCCACCCACTCAAACACACCACCAACTCTCCCCGTAAATGTGGACTTTAAATTGTGGGATTCAAGCACGGCGAGTGGTTGTGACCATGTGGGTGGTCACAACACCTTGAGATTCCCTACCCACTCAAACACACCCCCATCTCTCCCCATAAATGTGGACTTTAAAATGTGGGAATCAAGCAAGGCGACTGGTGGTGACAATGTGAGTGGTAGGGCGTACACGTGGGGAGGTTTTGTATGGGATAATGTCGATGTAAACAAGTTTTAAGCAAAAAGGTATAATTATTTGATGTTGTTGTTTGTACTCTCTGAGTAAAGTGACTAAATACGTGTGCTCGGTTTAATTTTGTTTTTCAGACGGGTTCATTTTTTGAATAGTTTTTTTTAAAAATTTTTATTGATTCTGAAGATTTCATTGCAGAAAACCATCGCAACTTTAAAGAAAATTCATTGGAGGTTGGAAACGGTCAATCAACCTAATTTGGAACAATAGTTGCTCTACAGACTTCATGCTTACTTTACAAAGGCACCAATTTAACCCGGAGAAGAAAGTT
Organism: Symsagittifera roscoffensis; assembly: GCF_963678635.1. Lineage (NCBI taxonomy): Eukaryota > Metazoa > Xenacoelomorpha > Acoela > Convolutidae > Symsagittifera > Symsagittifera roscoffensis. The sequence continues at coordinate 64,384,528 of NC_087064.1, forward strand.
TTAGCTTTATTATCGCTTTTTGTACAAAGGGCATCAATTTGTACTTTTTAAATCGTGTAACGGGAAATTTATTTCAAAAAAATCTTAAAAAAATTATTCATGAATAATTTTTAGATAAATCTAACTATTTTGAAATTGCGGATAGAGTTTGAAGAGTTAGCTTGCCTTATACTGCTTCTTTTTCAGTGTTATTACAGGTCCTGTGGTTAATCGGCTAACTGGAAATCGGTTGTTCAAATCCCAGCAGCATTTAAGTTTTGGCTAAAATTGCCGAGAACTAGCCATATTCAAAACAGAAATCAAATTAGCAAAGTATAGTAATGTAATAAAATCCACGCTTTACTTATTCCTTTCATGATGGTATCTGGCTGAAAACTGTTATAAGAAAATCAATTTTGTGTTGAAGAAGGCCAAACTTAAGAAGCGTGTTGAAAAAGGCAAAAACCCATATAGATAATTTTAAAGCAATGTAAAAAAGCAAGAAAGATTACAGCAAGAAGGAAAATGCAGGCCTCGTCTATATAATATTAACAAGACTGCTCGTATCAGGGCGAAGCCCTGAATGTTCCGACTGCCTTTTAAGGTTTATGGAGCAGCAGTAATAACATAAAAAATTTAATGAAATAAAATAAAATGAAAAAAAAAAAACGTTTTCCAAAATTTGAAATTTTTTATGAAAATCATCCCCCCACACGCCATATAAATACAAAAAGATAGATTTTGCTCCTTGTAACAAATCAATTATGGCAAATAAGCTTCTTTTAACCAATTTGGAACAATTTTTAAGACGGATTAACTCTCCGCTTACGCGTTAATAGCGCGAAATATATCGCGCGTTAATTGTCCCAAATTGACCAAAATGGCTATCTTTAAACCCTCGTAACTTTACAAAAAATGATCGCAGGTGAAATATCGTTTCAAATTTAAGCTCAGGACAACAATACCTTTCGAAGGATATAAAAAAATTCCGTCAAAAATGGCTAGTTAAAAAGTCGAAATTTGTCTGAAGAAAAAAAAAAACCCACCCCGAGCACAAATATTCCGTTACTTTCGTATCGAACGTCGGAACAACAAGAAAATCTTTTTTAATTGATTTTTGAGATCTACAAAACTGAGAAGACAATCGATTCCCATGTCGAAATCAGACAACAAAACGAAATATGAATCAATTCTCAAATTTTTTAAAATGATTTTTTTCCAAAAAAAAAGGTTGCATTCTGCCTTTTTTGTTCGCGTAGTGCAAAAGTTTTGAACAGTTTCTGCTTAACTTAAAAGTGTAAAGAAATTTTTTTCCAATTGTTGTTTAAATGTTGTGATCATATCCAACACGGCTTCATGGATAAAATTGATGTCTAAATGTTGTCATTATAATCGATTCGTTTCGTAACATTATTAATTTAGACACAATCTTATGGATATAAATTTTAAACAAGACTGCTCGTATCAGGGCGAAGCCCTGAATGTTCCCACTGACTTTTAAAGTTTATGGAGCAGTAATAACATTAAAAAAGTAAGTTTAATAAAACAAAATGAAAATTTTTTTCTTAAACTTGAATTTTTTATGAAAATCATCCCCCACACGCCATATAAACTACAAAAGAGTAGATTTGGCTCCTTAATTATGGCAAATAAGCTTCTTTCAACCACTTTGGAACGATTTCTAAGAGGGATTAAGACTCCGCTTACGCGTTAATAGCGCATTATCGCGCGTTAATTGTCCCAAATTGACCAAAATGGCAGTCTTTAAACCCCCATAACTTTACAAAAAATGATCAAAGGTGAAAACTCGTTTCAAATTTAAGCTCAGGACAACAATACTTTTTGAACGATTAAAAAAAAATTCCGTCAAAAAAGGCTAGTTAAAAAGTCGAAATTTGTCTGAAGAAAAAAAAAACCCACCCCGAGCACAAATATTCCGTTACTTTCGTATCGAAAGTCGGAACAACAAGACTGCTCGTATCAGGGCGAAACCCTGAAAGTTCCGACTGCCTTTTAACGTTTATGGAGCAGTAATAACATTTGAATGAACATAAAAAAATTGAATGAAATAAAATAAAATGAAAAACTTTTCTAAAATTTGAAAATTTTTCTATGAAAATCATCCCCCCACACGCCATATAAAGTACAAAACAATAGATTCCGCTCCTTGTAACAAATCAATTATGGCAAATAAAGCTTCTTTCAACCAATTTGGGACGATTTTTAAGACGGATTAAATCTCCGCTTACGCGTTAAAAGCGCGAATTATATCGCGCGTTAATTGTCCCAAATTGGTCAAAATGGCCAAAATGGCAATTTTTAAACCCTGATAACCTTACAAAAAATGATCACAGGTGAAATACTTTTTCAAATTTAAGCTCAAGACAACAATAGCTTAAAAAAATTGAATGAAATAAAATAAAATGAAAAACTTTTCTAAAATTTGAAAATTTTTCTATGAAAATCATGCCCCCACACGCCATATAAAGTACAAAACAATAGATTCCGCTCCTTGTAACAAATCAATTATGGCAAATAAAGCTTCTTTCAACCAATTTGGGACGATTTCTAAGACGGATTAAATCTCCGCTTACGCGTTAAAAGCGCGAATTATATCGCGCGTTAATTGTCCCAAATTGGTCAAAATGGCCAAAATGGCAATTTTTAAACCCTGATAACTTTACTAAAAATGATCACAGGTGAAATACTTTTTCAAATTTAAGCTCAAGACAACAATAGCTTTCGAATGATATAAAACAATTCCGTCAAAGATGGCTAGTTAAAAAGTCGAAATTTGTCTGAAGAAAAAAAAACCCACCCCGAGCACAAATATTCCGTTACTTTCGTATCAAAAGTCGGAACAAAAATTCCATAGAGCAGATTATAACCTCTTTTTTGTAGTTTTTTCATCAATACTTTTAACAATTTCGGCTATACTCACGACCTTAGCGAAATCTTAACTCAATCATTTTTATTTTAAAGATGCGTTTTCAACCCCCCCTGAGATTACACAGCCACTCAGACCACACCACCGTCTCTCCCCGTAAATGTTGAATCGAATGGAGGCAATAAAGCGTGGTGAGGTTTGCAAACATGTGGGTGGGTGGATGTAAACGAGTTTTAAGCAGGGGTAGGTGTAAAATTGGGTGAAGGTGGAGGCGGAGGCGTAAATGGGGGATGTAAGCGCGGAGGTGCACGCGCTGGAAAGGGATGTAAACGTGGGGGAGGGAATGTAACCGGAGTAAGAGAGGGGTGTAAACGAGGATGTGTAAGCGGCGGAGAGGTGTGCCAAAGTAGGGGGTTCCAATAGGTAAACTGGATCATGGAGAGCTCAAAAAATCAGCAATGAATTGAGAAATTACAAAAATTTACGAGAATTTTGTTTTTATCTGATGTAGCATGTATTTTAAGCCAAAAACAACAAATAAATTTCAAATATACTGCATTGTGTTTGAAGTTTTCAGAGCAGTTAACGTAAAATTACAATTCCTTAAAATTAATATTAATAAAATATTCAAATGGAAATTGTTAATTTTTGAAAAACTAAAATTTTAGTCCATCGTTAATCTATTATAATAGTTTGATTTCGAGTATTTAGAGACTGAGTAGGTATATCCAAAATAAACTATTAATATCCATGAAAATCTAGAGTGGGACGGCCTATTCGAATTCTAAACCTATAAGTGATTGAGTGGATAAGGTAAAATAATGTGTATGATGTTGTCCGAAGCCCAGAACCAAGTGGTTTTCATTACTTAGGCCTCAGACATTTCTTTCTCAAAATTTTTTTTGCAGTTTTCGCCGTATTATCCTAATAAATTTGAGTCTCAGTGCTTATTATCAATTTTCGTTTGTTGTTTTGACTTTTGTAACAAGAGTAACGGATTGTTTGTGCTCGGCGTGGTTTTTTTTCTGCAGAAAAACCTCGACTTTTTAATCAACCATTCATGACGGGTTTCTTATATCATTCAAAAAATATTATTGTTCTGTGCTTAAATCTGATAAAATGTCTTAACTGTGATCATTTTTCGAAATGTTATGGGAATTTAAATGTTTGGGTCAATTGAATTTCGATATCTTCCGCGCGATTAACGCGTAAGCGGAGGTTAAATCCGTTTTGGGAATCCGTTAAATCCGTTTTGGGAATCCGTTAAATCCGTTTTGGGAATCGTTCAAAATTGGTTGACGGAAGCTTATTTGCAATATTTGATCTGTTAATGAATGATCAAAATTTATCACTTTTACAAATGATTTTTAAATGAAGGCGTAATGATTTCTACAAAAAATTCTCAAATTAAAAAAATCGTTTTATTTTACATTTAATTTTTTCATGTTTTTACTGCTTCATAGACCTTAAAAGGCAGTCGGAATATTCAGGGTTTTATTTGAAGTTTAAACACGTTTTAGAAGGAAACTGAAATGAATTAATTTATTCTTAGGTAATTTTGTACAATCTTGTATGCTGTTCATTTTTACCCGTATTTATTGTATTGTATTGTTGCTACATTTGCTGTTTTCAGAACTTTTGCTGTTCGATGCCTAAAAATGGATTGAACTTATTGGCCCGAAAAAATACTAAGAGTCCAAAGAGTTTGGTTGTAATGCAGGTTTATTTTTAACCGGTAACATTTAAATGCAGGTAACATTTAACTGATAGTTTTAGAGATTTATATACAACATTACGAAGCCAAACTGTGCACTACAGAGACAAGTCTGTAAACATGTCAAAATGTTGTCGGAACTTTTGCAGAAATTTTTCTCATACCTTTTTAGCTTTGTTTGCTGTTGTATTTCATGCAGTTAATATCTCGTTATTTGGGCGTTAAAAAACTGCAGGTGAGAACTTATTGTTTTGAGCTTGATGAGATGTGAGTTGCAAGTTTGTGTAATTTTCAGGAATAATTATAGAATTTTATCGCTATGAGAACTGGTAGACATGAGTGGGTTAGACAAAAAATTTGATTAAGGTTGTAATGACTTTTTGATCAATGTCGGAGTAACTGATTTAAGGTTGCAAAAATAGGGCCTGAAAATTTGCCCCAAAACAGATATTTCTTGGCTTCTTCAGTCAATCAAAAATTACGCTACAACTACCATTTCAATAAAAAACTCCGATATTTTATTTAAAAACCATACGCGCAAAATTTAAGAGCTTGTATCTTTAATACATTTTGTTGAGCTTAGTAGGATAAATTTTGGCAGTAAAAGAACAGGTAGTTGTTAGCAATATTTTATTGACTCAAAAAGTCAAAAACTAACCGTTTTGGGCCCGAGATTTGCAAAACATTTTAAACTATATCAATTCTGCTAAAATTGTACGCAAGTTTTGTTGCTATCGTCTTTTACTTAATTTTAACTCAATTTGAAAAAATATATATATTTTTATTTGACAAGTTTTTTGCGTTTCGTCCAGATAATTTGAATCAGCACTGTGGTGTAAAAAGCATTAAAGATGGTTTACCTGCACCAACCATTTGCAGTTTTTTGTATCGCTTCGTTTTGGATGTTTGTGTCTTTAACTAAACGTGTTCTGAGTTTTTAGAAAATTGATTTTGGGTATATAGTTCTTTGTAACTTCTGTTCCAGTATCTGTTTTTAATAAGTCGCGCAAATCGAGTTTCGATATTCAATAATCATTTTGTTTGTTTCATTATATCTGTTGCATTGTGGCACTGGGTTAAGTGCTGCAAAAACCTTAAATGCGTCTACAGTGGTTTTTGAGAGTTTGCCTGCTTCGGAGGGTGCTGAAAGTGTTCCATTGTATCTCAAGTGATATTGAAATTCAAAAAACAATCTTTATTGTTTGAAACAATTTTTTTAAATGTAATTGATGTATTTTTTCTTGAAGTACTTGGAATGATAGGTTGAGTAATTATAACTTTGAAAAAAATTTTTGACAACTTTTTCAGAAAATAATTTTTGACATCATTTTTTCTTATGTAGTTTATGTATTTGAAAATCTCAACTTATTTGTTTCACATTGTTTGATTTTCGTTTCAGTTTTAACTTCTTCTTTAAAAACCTAAGATTCAGAAAACTGATTTCGGTTTCTACTTTGATGATTGATATAATCTGTTTAAAATATGTTACTCAATAGTTAAATTTTGCAAATCAAAATAATTGGTTTTACTAGGACACAATTCTAGCAATTTGAGAAAATAAAAGAAACAAATGAAAAAAAGTTCATTTTTTTTTATCTGGTTATGCAAAGCCGAACTAGTTTAGCGTTACACTACACAAACGCTTTATAGCTATCGTTAAGTATACCAAATTAGCCAGACTACTACTGTTCAAACCCCCGAACTTCCGAGAAACAATCACAGATGAGTTCTCTCTCAATAATTCAGTCCAGGACAATCGCATCTTTCAGATACTATAAAAATTTCCGTCTAAAATTTGAAGTTTGATGAAAAAACTGACTGGTCTGATATCAGGGAGAAAGCCCCTGAGAATTTTGATTTCAATTTAAATCCAATTAAAACAATTTTCTTTCAAAAAAATTATTAAAATACGAGCTATCTAAAATACAAAGGTGTAGGTTTAGCAACTCCGTTTTTGAACTTATCAATCAGGAGCCTGCACCTTCTAGAAGAACGCAAAATATCGCGTGCTTTCTATCTTAAATTGCCAAAAATTAGAATTTTAAACCCAAAACTTTATGAAAATAAAAATTATAATAATACATAAAAGTACATATAAAAAAAATTCAAAAATTGAACGAAAAAAAAACTACACCAAGCGTATGTTTTCCGTTTTCTGCAAAAAGTAGAACAAAAAGCCACCCCAAGTATTAATATTCAGTCACTTTCTTCAAAAGAAGAAAAAATAACAAAAAGTTTATTTAATGCTTTGGCAATTTTTGGCTGCATATAATTTTACTATAATTCGATGAGGATGTTACTTGTGTATTTTTGGTTGAACCCCGCTAAATGAGGAAAACTGAGATTGATTTTTTTTTATAACGAAATTGGATGGATATTACAAACAATGCAAGATATTAAAATAGGACCGATCAAAGCGAAGCATTTTGACTTAATTTAGCTTCAAAATATTTTTTCTCATTTCTTTTTGCCGTTTTCTGCACATAAATTTCATAAGAATTATACCAAATGAGCTTTAAATTTTCGTTTAGTTTGCAGTTTTTGCCCTTTTTTGCTTGTTTTAACGCTCAGGTTTTTAGCATAGAATTTCAAAGTAAGCTCAGTCCTATTTTCGTCTGTCATTTTCATATCCATATTTTATTATAAGAAGGGTATGACCAAAAAAGCCCGGTAAATCCGTTTTGGTTCTAACTATTTGAAATTGGGGATAAACTTTTTATTCGGGTGTGTTTTAGTTTTTCCTATTTTTTTTGTTTTTCCGGGATAATCAGCTATCACAAATAATCATGGGAGAGAGTTGAGTCAAATATAATATTAAAGCCTTTTAGTCGCAATTCGAGTTTTCACAGTGTCGAGGAAAACCGGTACATTTTTTTCCAGTAAAGATTTCCCAGTGATGAGAAAAACGGTTTGAACTTTTTGCTTTTTCGTCTAAAATCCAGCGAGTAGAGCAAACGAGCACGGTTATTTGTGCTTACTTATTACGAAAAGCCTTTTAAAGTTGCTTATTTATGCTTAATTATGATTTTACTCAAGTAAAATTAGTTTTTGAAGGTTTTAATGCCATCTGGAAAAAAATTCAAAACAAAAGACTATGGTCGGAACATCCTGTGCTACCTGCACAGAATACGGCTATCTTTGTCAGAGGCGGTTCTAGGACCCTTTTCTCTCGAGGCGAATTTTCAAAAAAAATCACAAATTTTGTCGACCTTTTTTTTGTTTTTGGGTTGATCAAATTATTGATTTTCCGAACGCCCCCGGAACATTATAAAGACCCTATTTTGACCAAAAATTTTGCACCACACGCAAAACTTTGAAAAAACAGGCCAAAATGCCGTTTTTGGGCACTTTTTGGAAAATTTTGACAAAAAAATTACGGTGTTTCGGCGTGCGCTCCTGTTCAAGATAAGTATATATTAGCACCAATGGCGCCTTTACAAAAAAAAAGGGTTGGATGTCCTAAAAAAGAGGTCATAAAGTATAATACTAAAGAAAGGACCCTTTGGTTGGTGAGGGGGTGAGGGGTCGAATCCCTGTGGGGGGAGGAGAGTCTCCCCCCCCCCCTAATTCTGAACCCCCCCCCCCCCCCCCCCCCCCCTAATTCTGCCCCTGACCCTTGTTACATTGTATATTTAGATGCCATTTTCATGCAATTTAGGATTGAAAAAAAATCGTAAATCTGTTCAAGTTTTCATTATTTACGGGTTTTCAGTTAGGCAAAACTCTAACAGAAGCACTTTAAATTTTTCATCAGTGGCTTGTTGGAATTTTGATAGTTCGTTATTTTGAACAGATTCCCCCAGCTGAAAAGACTGAGGGAAAGGCACAGAAATGTAGTACTACGGATTTAAATCAGCCAATGAGAAAGAAGCGTTTAAAACTGCATTTAATTCCAAACATAAATGCAAATGCAAGCATAAATTCTTAATTCTTTGCCGACATTTTCAAGCTCTGACAGGAATTTGTTTTACAAGGGATATTAAAATAGTGAATTACTTTTTATGTTCCCATTTTATGTTCACCACACAAATTTACCTGTTCAATAATAATTTTGGTAGCTTGTTTAAAAAATCATTTTTAAATCTTAGATCGCGGCTTTTAACTTCTTTGATCGATAAAAATGACTTCAGTTGTTTCAATTTAACTTTCATCATTTGGCTCTTAAAATCTGGAAAAAAAACCTGGTAGTTATTTTGACAATAAACATCTTTTTCTTATTTTATGAAAGAAACATTTTTTACATTAATTTTACATTTATGTAAGTTTTCTTTGCTGCTATTGAAAGCTTTCAGAAAGTAATTGAATCGTTCGATCATGGTTCGCAGTGAAAACATCACGCATCGTTTAAGTTATGGCGTGTGACTTGTTTTTCAAACGAATTCAAAACAAAAACATCGTTCTTAGTACCTGGATTCTAAATTTATTACCATTTGTTATTTTACGCCAACAAAACTCACCTAGTTTTCTCAGTTTGATTATACACTCGATCAGTTTTTGGCTAATTAACTAACTATTTATCTTTTATTTATACGTTCTAGAGTTAGTTCATACACCTGAAAAAATCTCGAAAACCTTCAGTTTTCAGTTGTCAAAACTGCCATTCAAAAAATTTGACTGAAAAAAAAAACGTCGCTGTTGCAGAGAAATTCAATCTCTGTGCAGTTTTTTTCAGACTGGACAAATTCAGTGGGGATTGAATCCCGGTATTTGTTTAAAGGAATTCATTAGGCATTTATAATAACCTATAGACAGACATATCTGAATAATTAACTGTAGCAGACATGGCTTTACTACCTGTGCTTAACTGCCAATCTTCAGCCAAGGTATTGATGCTTTTATTACTTGTGGTCGTGCAAATTGTGTGGACAGAGCCAGTGGCCAAGAGATCCACATCTAAGTCATCGTCCGGTGGTAAGTTCAAAATTGGAGTAAATGTCTCAGAATCATTGATTTCCTCAAAGCAGAAATCATCATGCAAAACAAAATTTCATATCTTACAGTATCAAAGCTATTGTGATATTTCGCAACCCATTTCAGATCTGAATTCGAACATTTACTAGGTATGTCACACTGCTTTCCATCACACTACCCAGTTGACAAAATGCTAATAATACAATTCCTATTTATCGAAAAATGCTGTTCATACAATTGAATCAACTAAAAATGGTACAATTATGATAGCTGGGTCCCAAAAATTGGTCCCTGAAGAAACTCTTTGCGTTTAAAATCTTCGGAAACATGCTCAGTGAACATTTGTTTACTTGTGTCCTCTAAATAGTCTACACAATCGCGGTGTGATAAAGGTTTCTCCGAACAAGAATAGTAGTATATTTGTGACAAACAAAGTGCTCTCAACCATCAAAGTTAAACTGGTTGAAAAGTTCCAAAAATCTTTTTTCAATTTTTTTGACATATTTTATGGGAAAAAGCTTATCATACAATCTGTCATAAGTAGAAATTGTACTTTTTCACCCTAAGCTATTTTTCATCTAAATAACAAAATCATTCATAGATGACCAGGAACCTTCAAGAGAGTCAAACAGATGAAACTGTTGTTTTTGTGTTAAAAGTCGCTGGATTGACAAAAATCAAAAATAATTGTCATACATTTCCATATTATGGAAAAATTGCTTGTCATACAATTCTTTGCAAAAAATGGATGAAATTCACCTGATACGCATTTTTCCATAAAATTGAATTGTATGATAGGCAGTTTCTCCATACTATGGAATTATATGACAAGCCTTTTTTCTCTAGAAACCAAGCATGAAATTGTATGACAAGCATTTTTTGTATGGAATTGTATGATAAGCTTTTTTTGTATGGAATTGTATGATAAGCTTTTTTTGTATGGAATTGTATGATAAGCTTTTTTTGTATGGAATTGTATGATAGATAAGCTACGTGTTCATATGAAGGTCAACCCAGGTCTGTAAAAACATGGATCAAAATGTGAATGAATACTTCGTTTCTATAAAATTTGAACCTATCGCTCAATTTCCATATGATGAAGCAGCTCATTCAAATTCAGGGGAGGATGTAGAGGGAGGGGGGTGGGGCGGCCGTTTTTTTTCTGAGGGATTCGACTCTCTGCCGACCCAAACGGTCCCCCTTTGTACTATTTTGAGATATCCATTCTTGGTGACGGACCCTAAAACTTTTCTAAAGGCCCCTCGGCGCCAATATATACTAATTTTGAGGGGGGAGCGCGCGCCGAAAAAACGCGATTTTTTGTTCGAAATTATCGAAAAAGTGCCTAAAAACGTCTTTTTTGGCGTATATGCGGCGCAGAAAGTTTGGCCAAAATAGGGACAAAACAGTGCTTTGGGAGAGCTCGAAAAATCAATTTTTTAGACCTCTCTTTGGGAGAGCTCGAGAGGTCTAAAAAATGTCGACAAAATTTTCGAAAATTTTTTGGAAATCCGCTTCCCCCCCCCCCCTCCTCGTGAAAATCCTAGATCCGCCCCTGTTCAAATTTTTAGATTTTCAAAATTTATATGTCGGCAATTTTTCAAAACTGGAAATTTTTTCAACCCGCTAAAACATGAAAAATTATCACAGCTGAAATACAATTTTTATTATTTCAAGATATTAATATCTTCCAGACTTTATTGAAAAGATTCGAAAAAATTGTTTTATTTTACAAAATGGATTTTTTCTTGTCAAAAGCACCCCCGAGCAACATTTTATTTTGATTCAAAATTTCAGCCATGATATGAAAAATGTACTTAGTTGAATTTTTTTTATTTTTTGGTGAACTTTTGGCTATTTTTGTGTATAGATGGTTTGGGAGCCAATTTACAATTTTTAATCTCTGCGGTGTCTGTGTTTAGCCTCAACGCACGTTTGTTTTCAGTCGAAATTTTTAAAAATTGCTCGTAAACGCCATTTTGATCTAAAAGTTTCCTGCAAAATGGAAAAGTGTGGCAAAATAAAAGTTGATAGGTGGTACGACGAGAAATGTTTACTACACATTGGCCACAGAGGCAAAGTTACGGGTCGTATTAAATCTGCACCTTAACAACGGGTTTGGCTTGTCGTCTGGTCGCGCTGGCACCTTCTTGTTTTTGCATTTTGTTGACTCAGTTTTAAGAGATAAAATCACTATAACTTCGTGAAACATGTTTGCTGCGGAGTTTTTGAGGTCAAACTTCGTTCTAAACAACAACAAAAAATAAACATGTTTTGTTTCCTTTCAAAACTGTTGAGGCAAAGTTTGGTTTTAAAACCCGCTTATACTTTTCTTGCAACTCGATTGGTGATTTTGACATGGTTTATTTGCTTCCAGCTCAAATTCTCGCGGCGTTTTCTTTGTTTTTTATTTAGCTTTTTATGATCCGCAACTGAATCAAAACATTTGCTGTTGAATTATGACGTTTTCTTTGGCGATTAGCAAGTTGTTTATCAAAATTGTGCAACTAAGTGTAAAGTTGAAAGGTCGGAAGTCTTAAAGCCCAGAAGTCTTGGGGAATCATTCATAAAGGAACTGTCTAATTAAGAACATATTTAGACAAGGTATGTTTGCAATCATTATTTGGGTACCTGAACTCCGTGGCATGATTAGAAACGTACCAATTTGGCTTTAGATTCAAGATATGTTTGCCTTGGGTTGAAAATTCAATAATGGTATCCAATGGTTAAGTGTTTATCGCAACTTGCAGACTTTGTTGAAAGAGCATTAGTTGTGTTTAATCCTTTATTTGCTTCTCTGCTTGAGACTTAAGACCTGGTTTTAGATTCCAATTATTATGTCGGTGTGATTGAATGGTCCCTGTACTCGATTTTATCACAAATCGACTGGAGATTCGATTTATTGAATTAGCTACCAAATCGCTTGTACAACCTTGTTCAATTAGCTTCATTCAAAAAGTATTCCATTTTTAACTTTTTCCCAAATTTGTAACTATATCCATTCTATCAGGTTTTTAGATGTTTATTGATTGTTGGGGGGAGGGATAAGGGAACTTAAAGTAATTGTATAAAGTATTTGCTTCCGTCCAATCGATTTTCTCATGAAACACTGCTGAACAAATTTCCGCTCAGGAAATCTAACTGGAGTACTTTTATCTTCAGTTGGTCAGTTTTTTTGAGTGAAAACAAGGATAAATAGGTCAAAAAGTTGAAAAATGTTTCTGCTTTAACCTAAATTGCCTTTTTCAGATTTAGAACGAGACCATTTTACTAAATATGATCTACTTGTAAATCTCATTGCGTTTAGGGAGGGGAAAATGAATTTTTGATTAGTTTTTATTTTTACTTCTCAGTTAGACGCCAAGTCGTCTTGTTTTGCTTTTTTGCTGGTTTTGTTTTTACAGTCTTCAAAATAAAAACATTCTGTTGTCTGCAAACGTTTAAACACAACGGAAGTGTTTTACAGTATTTGGTTAATATGCAAATATATTTATGTGTCTTTTCAGCGAAGATGTTGTCTTGTTTAAGATTATTAATAAGAAGTTTAGATCGGGCACCTGTTTTTCCTTCCCCCCCCCCCCCCGTTGCACTCAGCCATTGCAAGGGGGACGTGATACAAAATTCGAATATGCTTAGCCATCGAGCTAGTCCTTGATAGGAGTGAAACCTCCTATTTAGATACCATAGGGGGGGGGGGGGTAATTAACAAGATCCAAGATCGGTCGGTCAGTTTGCCTAAACTGATAGGTTACAGGAGTTGGTTGATGGTAAACACCATCGGTCACGTGGTGTATTTATGACCGAGCTCATTGTTCTTTATCGACTAACGGTCTGTTTAGTTAAATGGCCATTCATCAATGTCAAAATGTGTCAAATTCAACTCAGAATACCCTTGTTTTGCTATTCTGCTATTCGAAAGCAACAGCAAAATGGGCTGAAATGAGACCGCAATTTTGGTGCCGATTTTGACTGCAAGTTACACAAAGTGTGTAAATTGTGTCAAATAGGTATGATTAATCATGGAGCAGTTAAGGAAAAAGGAATTTGCCAGACAGGTATTCAGAATTCCTGCGTGTATTACTGCTTTGAAAAGGAAGCAGGCTTGACTTACAAAAGCTATCAATCTTTATCTCGTTACTTTTTCCCTTCCGTGGAGCGAAAGAGCCTTGGGGTTGGATTTCAATTTGGCGGGGCTAAAAAATTAAATTATATATAGCATAACATGTAATACATCCTTTTCCATTTTGCAACACGTTACATTTGTCTGAATAAATATAAAAAAGATATCTAGAATTGAAATAAACAGAAATATTTTTCTGTTACTGTTAGCCTGGTGGAGAAAAAAATTTAAAAAGCTACCTGTTTTCATATGCTTATTAATGCACAAAATGAAATTTTTATAATTTGTCCCTGTGGTTTAATGTGCGAAACAAACGAGGCATAATCAAGGCTCTGAACCTCTCGATGTTTCGCTATTTTAATGTACATTTCCATTCCTTGTAAATTGCAAAAAAGCTCTTTTATAGTCATAAAAATCAGTTGTTTCATGGACAATAAAGTTAATCGTCCTTGAAATTTTCTTACAAATGAAAAATGGAAAACAAAAGAACTAGTGGCTTTTAGTTCTACGGAACACGGCCTTATCCTTCTATATCCTTGCGTACAGCCATGAGTTCGATACCTGTCTCGGAAAAGAAGAAGAAAATGTTGGGTAGATAATTTTCAATCTGACTCAGACACAAGGTAGATGACTGTTACAAAAAGTCACGTTCAACCGTACAGTGCTCAATATGAAGAAGAATCACTTAAGCTACAGAGTTAAAAGCCTAAAAATTAGGGCATTTAGAAATATAATATAATAGTATTCGAAGAACAGCTGGATATAAAGTTGAATTTATTTGAAAAGTTAGTTTGTGTTGGAAAACTAAATTTTTGTTAATGAAAACTCGTGTTGGTTGAAGCATCGGAAATTTAATTGTATTTTTTGTTATATTAATTTCCTCGGCATCTTTTCATTCAGTTGTGTTCAATCGTCAAATATATTTTAGTACATGCCAGCGTGACAGGAAAACAATGTGTAAAATTTTACCCTTTTGGGCGAATTCTAATTTGCTCTTAATGAAATTCAAGTCCCTTCCTCTCCAAATGCCTTCCTTTGCCTCATTCTTATTTCCCATCTTTTGTTTTCCACTAATTTCGAACAAAGTCGAGCATTCAGTTTAATGATACTGGTGCCATATTTGACCCAGGGAACAATGGACTCTGTTCAGATTACCAGACTGTAAAATAACAGGGGGGGGGGGGGGGTTCATTCATGCGTGCAATGCATTACTGGTTGTCGTTTTTTTGAATGGTGTTTTACGACCCTAGTTACGGATAATTTATTAAGCATGATGTATGCAATCAAATCAAAAAACAAGACAAAATTGTCGCTTCTATCCATTGTATAGTATTTCATTTGCTAGTTTTAAAAAAGACTTCTTTTGCTAATTTAAACTGTTCAGAATAATATATACAAAACAATGTTTTTTTTTTGGGTACAGAAAATGGTTTTGTTCTTTGCATTTTTTGTAGTTTCATGTCGTTATTTTGTGGTTCATTTTACATATGTTACCTCAGAATTTAATAAAACGCAACAACAAAAAGCCATTCTAATGGTTTCCTCTTAAACGTAACGTTTCTTTAACTAGTGGACTTGACACATTTTTGTCACAAGACAAACCCTCGACACATTTATTCACACTTGTCGAGAAATGACATAATAATATAGACTGGTGACATAATTAAACAGCAGCGCTACTTGTACGTTTGTTTCATCACATGGAAAGTTGGTCGCTCCGTTTTCAGAGCTGCCAAATGTCAGTTGACCGTGTCAAAGTAATCTACTTTACGACAGTGTGCTCTTTCGATATTATTAAAGTTTAACGGAAACATTGTCTTTCAATTTTCATATTTTTAATGTTGACGTTTTTACTCCATAATATTATGAGTCATAATCATAAATTAGGTCAATATGTGCTAGGTGCAAGACAAGATTTCTTTTCCAAATTGACACTTCCCAGTTTAGTTCTGTTTTTTCCTCATTATTTATACCTTCTTTCTGTTTTCCACCTGATGGGAAAATTAATTAGGCCCCGGTGAATAGAAACAAAGGGGGAAAAGAGGAAGTTCACAAGTGGAAAACAGATTTAAAGGACTAGATGAGTTTTATTACTCATCATAAACTTATACTAACAGGTTGAAAAAATTCAGTTCAATAATTTCCTAAAATACAAAAAAGACGGGAGTAAGATAACAGATTTAGTTGGTGGCTCAATTTAGGTTAATGTTTTTGATGCTTGGTGAATTTATTGGGCCAATTATTTGCAGAAGCGTATAATTTTAAACGTCTTTTATGATTTTCCTCGCCCGAAAAAACCGGCTAAGCCTGTCCCATTGCGATCGAAATTTACCATAAAGTTAACCAAATGGGGGTGATTTTGGGGGCGCGCTAATTAAAGGGTGGGGTTTATGTTGCTCCCGTTCTCTTAATAACTCCCATCTTTCATCGGGTTCTTTTGTCCCCGTAATTCAGCCTAGACCCTCCCACGATTGAAACTCAATGGAGAGACCTACTACCGGTATTAAACACTTATGCTTGACTAATCCCATTTAGAGCAAATTCCCACAGGCTTCGCTCAGAAACTTGAAGCCCCGATTGGTCCCTTAATTGAACTTGCCTTTGCAAATCACCCCTCCCCCTGCTGCAGCCACGATTATGGGTAGAATTTCCGAGCTCTCCTTTTAAAAAAAAAGGGATTGGACTACCTTCAAGGATCGTATTTAAGTTTAAATTTTGAACGTGGGTTCTTTTTCCCTCCTCATCCATGAGGTATCAGATCTGCTTCCCATGTAATAAGATAGTGGCTACTCGCTAATTGAATTCCCATTTATTTTTGATGCAGTTATCTTCAGATGGCTCTGACGGACAGGAAAAAGTGATAAGATGTGAAGAAAATCTTCAGCAAAGTAAAGCAAGAAAGTGGAAAAATCCTGCCGGTCATTTTTATGTTATTGTCACTTAATGTATTGACAACGGAACATGTGCAGGCAAAGGATTCTTTATCTTTTTGCTCCGACTTTCTTAACAAAAGTAACGGAATATTTGTGTTCGGGTGGTTTTTTTTCTTCAGACAAATTTCGACTTTTTAACTAGCCATTTTTGACGGAATTTTTTATATCATTCAAAAGGTATTGTTGTCCCGAGCTTAAATTTGAAAAGATATTTTACCTGTGAGTATTGTTCGTAAAGTTATGGGGGTTTAAAGGTTGCGATTTTGGCCAATTTGGGACAATTAACGCGCGATATATTTTGCGCTATTAACGCGTAAGCGGAGATTTAATCCCTCTTAGAAATCGTTCCAAGTTGGTTGAAAGAAGCTTATTTGCCATAATTGATTTGTTACTAGGGGCGAAATTTATCACTTTGTACTTTATATGGCGTGTGGGGGATAATTTTCTCAAAAAAAAAAAATCTTTTTTTTTTATTCTTTTTTTTTGTTAAGTTTAATTTTTTTAAGGTTATTAATGCTCCACAGGGTGCAGTACAACAGTGCCGAAAAAAACTAATTCAACAGTGCTGAAATTGAAAACTTTGTTCAACAGTGCCAAAAGTATGAACAAATATCAACATATTAAGTGCGGCAATCAAAAATTAAACGGCGAACGTTTATAATCTTAAAAGACACTTAAAGATTTTAAGAGAGAAAATTTGCAGTTTAGACGTTTTGGCGCATAAATAATTGATTAATTTGCAGTTCCAGACATTTGGCGTCGAAATTGGAGTGATTTTTTAAATAATTAGCGTCAGTAATTTCCTGCGCTTTAGAAATGCGTTAAAGTAATTCTGAAAATTTCCCGCCTTTTTCGGCACTGTTGTACTTCGGTACCGTTGAACGCCCCCCTCCATAGACCTTAAAAGGCATCGCCCTGATACGAGCAGTCTTGTTGTTCCGACTTTCGAAGAAAACGGAACATTTATGTTCGGTGTGGTTTTTTTATTCAGTCAATTTTCACCGAGCAAACTAATAATTTTCAACAAAATTTTTTATACCCCAATAAATATATTGACTTCCTGAGTTCAAATGTAAAATGATACTTCACCTCCGATATTTTTTGTGAACTTCTGAAGGTTTGAAAAATGCCAAATTTGCCAGATTCTGAACTAAATTATGCGCGCTATGAAGAGTTTATTCATAATGCTGCGAGCGTGACGCGAATTATTTGTGCGTGGCGAATTTTCCCGCGCAACAAAATCGTTCCTAATTGAAATGAGGCTAGCTAATTTCGTACGAATCTAAATATTTTGACTTGAATGTTGTCCAAAATGTATAGATTTTCAATATTTTCTTTTCCCAAAAAATATTCGATATGAATTATGGGACAGTCGGAACATTCGGGGCTTTGCCCTGATATACGAGCTTTCTTTTTTGATTTTACGAATCTTTTTCATGTTCTGTTAAAAATTGGTGTGGATAGTATGAATGCCATTAAATCAACGTTTTTTTTCGTATAAACTATCGTAAATATTAATTTTGAAAAAGATTCAGGTGCAAATATACAACTGGTTTTACAATTTATATCAATTAGAATAAATTGGTTTAATTTAGCTTGATATGAAATATCCAGTTCTGTTGTGTTTCATAATGAAAGCAAATTGTATTCAACAAAAAACGTCTTACAGGTTACAGAGTCTTACAGTATCTGTTCAATATATCCGATATTTTTGTTACAGGTTGTGGCGGAACTCTGACAGGTGTAGGGGGCGTGATCGAGTTCCCCTATGGACTGACCAGCACTCAAAGTTCACAAGTTCACTGCACATGGATAATCATGGCTCCTGAAAGCCACTACATCCTTTTTCACGCGGAGAGCTTCAGTATTCCTAAGGAACGCTTTTCAGGTAACCTGAAATTTACTTGTTTTATTATTGCCAGAAAGCTTTTTTTTCATGAGTAGTCAGTTAAATAACACAAGTTCGTATCACATTCATTTGCTCTTTCATACCACGTGAAATTTAATTGAAACAGAACATGTTCACTTTTCGTTCACATAAATGCAATGTTTTCAAAGTTTGTTCATTCACATTTCCAGTGTTGATTTTTCAGTGTGTGGAATTGTAAATTCTAATTGAAGGTGTTGTTTTTAATGTTGCCACAATTTGATTGACGTTGTCAATAAGGTGTCAATTTGGAATGAGTAGCAACACTTTCTAATTGGCTTCCGCTGTAATCGCTCACTGGCTATTATGCCCTCGGGTATTTTGGGGAAATATTGCTCAAAAATCTGAGTTAAGGAATTGATTTCTAGGAGGACATTTGTCGGGATTAGCATAGCGCATTATCCCTGCGAGCATGAATCAATGTACTTTTTAAAAGTTTTTTGGGGAATTTTTTAATCGGACTCATTTTATATCTGGATTGAAATTTCCTTGGTTGAAAAAATCTGCTTTCTTTCCCAAATTTTAAAATCCATAATTGGAGAAACACAAAAAGTGGAACGACAGAATATTTCTGTACCAGTATTTAAATGACATTTGGATTTGACTATTGAAATTATTCGAAAAGTGTAATCAATAAAAATAATTGGAACTTGGACTCATCTTTAGTAGCGCTTCGTTTTTTATTAGCAATAAATAGTGTCATTTTCCTGAAGTGATTTTACCGTGTCATTAAGAAAATTAATGAAGGGAATCATTCCCAATTTAAGTGCTCAGTTGTTGCTCATACAAAGGGGAGTGAGTGGGACTTCCACGCCTTCAATCAGAGCTCTCGCAACATTCAACTTTGTGAGAAATTGAAACAAAAAATGAGCTAAAAAATGTGAATTTATTTACCTCCCAAATGTAATATGAATATGATTTATATTCATATCTCATCCTGTATGCAAAAGTTGAATGCTCTCTCATATCATATACATCACTTCACTTTTTTCATTTCCTCTCACAGATAGATGAGTAAAAAATTCAAATTAGATGAATTTTATAAATTTCAACAAGTTATAAAAGAAAGCAACTGCAACATATTGAAAGGTAAAAAGTAGTCTTTTGAAATAGCGCTGTGGGCATACTGTATTTTCACTGAAAAGATTTTTGTTTAGAAATCAATACTTTTAGTACAATTCCCCGGATAGAAGTCTGCTAGACAAGACATCATATAGCCTGCCTCTATTTGGCTTAGCTCTTCTCAGCGCCATAGTAAAACCCCCTTTATCCATTTTCTCTCGGATCTAATTGGATTTATAAACTGAAGTATGGGGAAAGAAAACAGACTAAATTAGAGCAAAATGACTCAGGAATTTACATTCATGTCATAAATTGAAGTACTCTCCACGTTGAAAAGTATTGTTGGTACAGGTAAATTAAAGTCACAAAATTATTGCCTGAAATCTGATTAACGGATACCATACAAAGTGTGACAGGCAGAGTTATCAATCAATTTACAGGAAATTATGTTTTTTATTCCTTGAAAATGCATTAGAATAGTATGTGATATTGGCAGGTATTTTTGATCCTTATTTCTATGAAAATGGAAGATTTTTTTGCTTGGGGTGGTTTTTACTATTTTGACTATTTTTGGCGCTCGAATTATTAGTTTTCAACAAATAAATTTTTATGGTTGAAAAATTGCCAGTTTGGGGGTTCGAAAAATTTTAACAGTTTTAACAATTTTTAACAAGTAATTTTTGACAGCAAGTTATGTGGGTTTAAAGATTTCAAATGTAGCCAATTTAGGATAATTTTATATTGGGCGATATATTTCGGGTTATACGAGCGACATATTTCGGACTATTAATGTTTAAGTAGAGATATAATCCGTCTTAGAAATTGTTCCAAAATGAAATGAAGCATTTAATAATTTGCTATAAACAAATTGTTTCTTTTTGTACTTAACATAGCATGTAGGGGAATGATTTTCAAAAAAAAAATCTCAGAAGAATATAAAGAACATAAAGGAATTCGCCTTGATACCAGCAGTCTTGTTATAGTTCACCCTAATTCGATTTCAGAAGTTCAGCTTTGATTTCCAGATTTAAATAGCTTAAACTTTTTTTCAGAGAATCAATTTGATTAAAGTTCTTAATTTTTGTATCAATTAAAAAGAGCTATGCAAATACGAAGGAACGAAAACGAAAACACTATTGATAGTTGACAATTTCGAAATGCACATTTTAGGCAGAATGGATTGTCAAAAATACAGGCAATAAAAATAAAATAACTAACCTAAATAGCTAACAAGACTGCTCGATATATCAGATCAAAGCCCCGAATGTTCCGACTGTCCCTTAATTCATATCGAATAGTTTTTATGAAAAAAATTTTGAATACCTGTAAATTTTGGACAAAATCGAAGTGTAAAATATTGATTGGTACGAAATTATTACGGCCAATTAGCTAGCCTCAGTTCAGTTTGGAACGATTTTGTTGTGCGGGATAAATGGGTTATAAAAAAAATTTGTCGAAAACTATTATTTCGTACGGCGAAAATTGACTGAATAAAAAAACCACAACGAGCATAAATATTCCGTTTTCTTCGAAAGTCAGAACAACAAGGTCCAACTCGAAGGGAAATAGATGCACACTTAACAAGGTCCAATAGTTAGCAAGGCTCAAAGTGGAATTAGTTTACTGATCCAAGATTTTATCTACGATACTAAAAACCTAAGCACAAAATTTTTGCACGTGTCGAATTGTTTGCTCTCAAAACTATTCCGAACTGAATTGAGATAGACTAATTAGGCATAATAATGGAAGCATACCAACGTGCCGAAAAGTCAGGATGCGTAAAATTTAAGCTTTCATTGGCTTTATTGGCGGTATTTTTTTTAAGTGTTGAGATAATGCTACTCGTGAAGAAATTTATAGCTTCTCTAAATGTTAAAGAATTGCCGTTTTGCTGTTTTTTTCTTATCTGACGTTAATATAAAACAGTTTGTTTAAAAATGAATTGGAAGGGAAAAAATTGCCCGACATAATAGGATGCTAATTATCTAATTGCCACTCTTAATTGACCAAAATATATCATTTCACACTAGGTGATATCAACATATATTCTGGAGCCTTTTTGGCAGCTTGTTGCTATCGAAAGCTGCAAAAAGGGCGCAAACAAGCTTACCATTTTTATTTCAAAATTTTGTTTATCAAATTTTAATGATTGAAAACTATTCGAAACCACTTAAAGGGCAGTCGGAGCATTCAGGGCTTTGTCCTGAAACAAACAGTTTTGTTTACTTAACCTCACATAACCATCAATTTTATGGTGTAGCGAGGGGTTTTACAAGGTTAATTATGAAGACTAAATATGTTTGTCTTGGCCTAATTAAGTCGCATGCCAATTTTTGTAACTTTCGGATCAAATGAACAAAATTTTAGTAGTAAAAATTTGAAGGTTGGGGGGGGGGGGGGGGTGTTGAAAGAGCCAAACTTTTTGTCATTGAGATCAAAATGAGTGTTTCTTAGGTGTTGTTGCTTTTTTGTTTTCTTTTTCAAGAAACATCTCAATTTTTGTTTGCGCGCTTTTTTTGAAATAGGTAATTTTACCTATTTCCGAGTGCAGCTCGGATAATTAAGCTCTGCTTTGACAAATTTTGAAATGAGTTTTTCAGAAGAACAGGGGTTACAAAAACTTATAACAAAATTTTCAGAACAAAAACTTCCCTGAAATCAAAAAGCTCTTACCATTATGTAATATTTTCTAGAAAAATCACGATGTGATTTTTAAGAAAAAACTGACAGCTTTTCTTTTTCGTTTATAAGTGCATCAATACTTCTGCAACACACTCTTGGCTCTCACTCCCGTATCAAAGTAATAGTTTTTGACAAAATTATAGTTCACATCTTATTCGCGTGTTAAATTTTGAGTTGTAAAATTTGTTTAAAAAAACTTATGAAGGTTTTTTTTTTTTTGTAGAAAACTGCAATGATGCATCGTTGAGGTTTTACGACAAGAAGCAGAGGTACCTCAACATAGTGCCAAGTGCATGTGGGGAGGAGTTGACCCCGAAACTTCTGGCTACGAACCTCGTCTCAATAGAGTAAGTTAAACAAACACCCAACTCAACAGGCTTCGAACCTATGACCTCCGGGTCTGCAGTCGGTGTCGACTTAAGGCTTAAACATATGACCTGAAAAGTTGTTGTCATCTGACGTAAACTTTGACATATTCTAAACAGGAAGTGTTTATTGAATTTGACTGTTCAAATGCAACTTCGGAGTAACTTGGTTTTAAATGTAACTTGTTTCTAATAAAATTAAGACTTTGCGCCGCCTATGTTTAATTTTTGAGGAAACTCAGCGCAAGGAGAAGCTATAGTTTTGCTGAAATTTTAGTTGTCAGTTAAAATGGGACTAAATCCGCAGGGGACGAAAAAGATATCCGCCCTGTGAAGATTTTATCCCGAAGCGGACGAGGCGGCACAAACCCCTGATTGCAAGTGAATGATTAAAAGATTTGATCTGAAACGCTCCATTAACCCCCCGCGTTTATTTATGACCTGTCAGGAGTATGGAAAGAGTCACTATATAAATAGGCAGCGATAGAAGGTGTAGCGGAAGCCTGATAAAAGGATCTCAAATAACCCAGCGGTACCATAAGAGAGGGTAGCTGATCAAACTTAGCTTTTCTTATCGAACCATTTTAAACCCAAACCTGCTACTATTCCTAATCAAAAGCTTTCTTAATTTAATCAGCTTCATGTATCATAAAATTGCACACAAGCTTTCAAAAACTGCGAAGATTGTTGATTTGCTTCAAAACAATCTGTTATGCAAATTCTGTAACTTTTTTTCGGTTTTTCAAGTCTTTTTGCATGATACAATTTCCAGTTCCTTTGAAATTCAGAACTTCCTTACTTCAAAACAAATTGGGAGATTTTTTGTCTGTGAAGCGACTCGAAAATTTTTTCACAACAGCACATCAAAGAAAAATTTTCCTGACAATATAAGCTTTGAAGCGGAGTAGAGAGTAATATTTGACAATTAAATGCATTCAGGCTTGATGAAGTTGGAAAAGGCCGTCAGTTGAAGTGCTTTGATCCAGTAGGATGAAGAGTTTTGTAGGATTGAGCCTGGTTCTCAGAGACAAAGTGAAAAATTGTAGATTAAAGGGTCTCTCTTTCGGCATGGTTAGAACAACCTACAGCTAAGATGGGTTGGGTTAAATGACTTTCCGAGTGAATTTGAGCATTTTTCTATTATTGTTTTACTTTTTTCCTTCTCGACTGCATCAATTTTTAAAAAAAAATTAGTAGGTAATCTTAACCATGCAATATGCTTATAAAAGAAGCTTAAAAATGCTCAGAAAAATTACTAGCAACAAGATTTTGAGCAGAAGTTTTCGGAAGATGGTTTGGTGCAAGGACTGTTTTAAGATGCCGTGTACAATTTTTGAGCTGCTTGATTGAAGGAGAATTGGTTTTATCTTGTTTCAGGTACGTGGAAAAGACAACTGATTTTCAACTGAAACGAAAGACTCACTTCTCTATTGTATGGACAGCATACCACGCAGAGGGTAAGGCTACACTTAAAGATGTGTCGTGTTTTAGCAGACGAAGAACCGTGCACATTCACACGATTTATCGGTACAAAAGGGACACAATTTTGTGGCCATTTACATGATTTTTCGTGTAAGTTTGCACGAGTTGTCATATGAACAATAGTTTATACGGAAAAATCTACGAACTTGGTCGGTTTCTAAATAAACTTGTAGTTTTTATCGACAATTTTTTGAATCAAAACATACTTTTTTAATCTGGCTTAGGTCATTGATACAATTAAAGTTTTTTATCAAAACTAAATGGTTTTTTAACTCTCGTTTAACTTTTTTCTAAGGTTTCATTGTTTTCAAACTCAGCTACGCTTTACAGAAATAAACGAGTTTGGATAATATGTATTGACGCACCGGAGTTTCATGGATAAAAATCGTTTATTATGGAATA
This sequence comes from Symsagittifera roscoffensis, assembly GCF_963678635.1. Classification (NCBI taxonomy): domain Eukaryota; kingdom Metazoa; phylum Xenacoelomorpha; order Acoela; family Convolutidae; genus Symsagittifera; species Symsagittifera roscoffensis. The sequence continues at coordinate 64,408,992 of NC_087064.1, forward strand.
ATGTTGTCTAAAATATTATCATTATAGCTATTCATACTTTATTTCAGAACTCAAGTGAAATGATTGCCTATCTGATAAGAAATTACCTATCGTATGGAGATCACAAGGAGTATGCTTATACCTCGTAAGGACCAGATTTAGATTGGCAATAAAAGTGTTGGATTTAATGAATTGAATCATTCGAACCTAATTTATTGCTTAATTTTATAGCTAAATAGACGCAATAAAACAAAAGCGCTTGCCTCTTACTTTATATTAGGGGGTGTTTTGTTTATTTGTCGGTTCGAATAAATGGTCCACTATTCTGGGTGGCTACTTCTGTTTAATGTGCTAATTGCAAGTGGCCTGAAGTACGCCGCAATAAAACTTGAAAAGGGATTCTCTGTGTTCGAAATTGACCAATAATTCTAGGACTTGTTCAAAGCTGAGTTCAGAGAGTTTGTTGGTACGCTTCTCCCAACACAATCAAAAAAGAGTGCATTAGTAAAGTAAAACCAAAATTTCATGCGCCTACAGTCATGACGGACATGACTAGGCTCCCATTTGTACAGAATCTAGCGTCCCACCAAAGGAGCGATTGTTCCGGGATTAAATTGCTAGAAACAGCATTTTTCCAATGCGAGCCAAGTCAAGGCGTTTTCTTACGTCTCCGGGAGGCTGCAAGGAGACGTCTTTTCTCAAAAAAATTGACAAACAACATTTTAAATTTAAAATATATACAAAAAACAAATGTTTAGCTTAAGTTCACCATAGCGCGGAAGAAACTCAAATCAGTTTTCTCTTCGTAAAGCTGTATAATAATTTGCACTTTTCGTTTAGGACTCGGTACTTTTTCTTTTTTTGTAAATTGGTGCCCGGCACGTAGTTGATCTTGCTCGGCTTTTATGAGTCCGGTATTTTGAGCAGTTCCAGTTAGTAGTGGTTTTCTTCTTACGTATAATACAACACTCGTGGCCTGATACCACTAATATTTGTTTGTCTTTGGAGGATAAAGTAAAATGAAAGGACGCTTCAGACATTTTAGCTCATAGAATGGTAAGACAATTGTTCAAGTGTAAGGCAGTATGATTTTATGTGCAGTTTTTAAAATTCTTGAGTTGCTTTCAATTAGCACAATGTAGGTTATCTCTAGTTTAAACGCGTGAATGAGGGATTGTTTCTCTAGCTAATCGTAATACATTTTTTTTGAGATTCAAGAGGCATCAAGTGAATTAAGACTGTCTTTTCAGGCCTCAATTAGTACACCTAATTGGAATACTCCTGTACCCATGAAAAGGTGAAAAGGACTTAATTTGAAAAAAATTATCGGTATTAAAAGGGGGCTAAATTGTTGTGGTGTTATCTTGTTACGGGTTATAAAGCAGGAGGTGTAAAAAATGGGGGTTAAATAACGTGGCGTTAAAGAGTGGGAGTTGGTTTGAGTTAACATTTGGTAACTGGAAAAAATCGCCGCTCTCCTGTTTTATACGCTTTCCTCAAAGAAACGTGAATGACTTGTGTTAATATGTGTTAATGTCATAAAAATTGTGGTTAATTGTGTTAATTTCATGAAAAAATTTACAAACATGAAAGATGGTACAAGTTAAAACAGTTTCATCGTTGAACAGTGCTGATTTAAATTATCCGGACAAAACAAACAAATCTTGAATTTTCAAACGCCTTTTTCTCGAATTGGGTTAAGAGTAGACAAAAAGTGAACAGAACAAAGGTTGCTTAGAATTTCGTCTAAACTAATATGATGCAATTTTTCTCCGAAATTCTCAACCAAAATTTTACCCAAAAATGGGACATTTTGGTTTTTTTCAATTAATCAAAAATTACACTGAAACTACTTTGTTAATTGATAAGAAAATTATATCACAAGAAGCCTCCTAAATAGCCCAACAAAGTTTAAGAGGAGTTAAATCTCCGAAAGTTTGCGCAAATTGTTGAAAATTTGTTTTTAAACAGAGGTTCTGGGTTTTACATAGTAAAAATCACATTTATTGACTATCAAGTAAAAACTTTTTCTCTTATTCTGGTTTTTGGAGATTTAACTTTTCCTAAACTTTTTTGGGCTATGTAGGAGGCTTCTTGTGATATAATTTTCTCAACAATTAACTAAATAGTTTCAGTGTAATTCTTGATTAATTGAAAAGAGCATAAATTACCCATTTTTGGGGTAAATTTTTGGTTGAGAATTTCGGAGAAAAAAATTGTACCATATTAATTTTGATGAAATTCTAAGCAACTTTTGTTCTCTTCACTTTTTGTCTAATCTTAACCCAATTTGAGAAAAACGTTTGAAAATTCAAGTTTTGTTCGTTTTGTCCGGATAATTTAAATCAGCACTGTATGTTTTTTTCCAAAACTCGAAAATGTTTTAAATTTGTTTTTTTTTGGTTTCTTCGAAGTCACCGACTTCTTTCCAACTGTCTGTTGGCTATGTTTTTCTCAGCCATTCTTGCTGGTAGTCTTTTTACCCAAGATCAGTAGGACATTTCCAAATACTTTTGGCTATTGTACTTTGTAAGTAGTAGCAAGATTGATATCTAACTTTTGGTTTCATTTCAGCCACTTGCAAAGCGAGTGAGAGTACTCAAACAGAAACAGTGGCTCTCAGCCGAAAACGCAAGCGACGTCAAAAGAGGTCGACTGCGAGGGTCTCGTTGCAGCCAGATCCCCCCGTCAACAACAACAACAAGAAATACAGAAAGAGAGTGGTAGCTGACGAAAGCGAACAAGACATTGAGAATGGTCTGTTCCGATGTGAGAGGTCGAAACTCTGTGTGTCCAGAGAACTGCTCTGCAACGGACATGTCAACTGCGGACTGGACAAGTTTGGAAATCTAGACGACAGTGACGAGAAATGTTAGTACTTGTTATCGTTCACAAACTACCTTAAATTTTTATCACATTCTGGGGAAAAATACAAAAGGACAACTTTAAAGAGAGAAATATAAAAATGTAAGGTTTTATAGTGATTAACCTTGTCGTGGGGGGTTATATAGTTAATTCGTGGATAGAAAACAGCTGACTAAACTCCGACTGACAATGTATGCATGCATTGTATGGTGGATTTCAACAAAACGCATTTTTTCTGATCCTAAGCGAAGTCTGCACAATAAATCACCGAAACGCATTTGGCCAAGAAAAAGTTCTTTGATCCGCAATTTTCAAACTCTGAACATATGAGAGGCACACATCGTGGTGGTAAGGCGTTCGCTTTGAGATCGTCAGATCCTCAAGTCGATCGATACCCTGCCATAACAAGTTGAGTATATCAGCCCTCACTTGACCTTTTGCTTCAGTTCTACCACAACTTTACCAAATTTGGCTGCAAAAAAAATCATTCCAGACGCAAAAAAAACAAGACCAAGTGATCAATCTCCCCTTTAATCAATTAGATGGGAGATTGTTCACTTGATTAAAAGTTAATGTTTTTCAGCTAATCAGATTTGAGCATAGTTCCTACAGGCCTTATAGCTTAAACTTGCCATTTAGTTTAAGCGGGAGGGGAGATCGTCATTTGCTCTATTAAAGGTGGGATTCTCGCATGGGCCAAAAAAAAACATCCTTGATTAGCAAAAAAGGGCTTTGTTGAAAAAAAATCAGTGTAGAATGTGGAGAAAAAATATAAACCCGCGATCATCAGACAAGCCTAGAATTCTTTGATAGGTTCTCTGCGAATCGCAGAAACGAAGTTATTTAAAGAGGATTTCTAAACCGGTATTTCTTCCTTATTTCTTTAAAATTGTTGTTCACTAGGTCCAAATTGTCTGCTTGATCAATATTTTCCTCAATTTGAGACTTAATTTTTTTCGAGGATTAGATGCCTAGATAAATGGCTTATAATACAAAAGACCAAAGTTGTTGTGGGAAGTTTGTCTTCCTTTTTGGAACTGATCAATTCTTTTGTTGCTTTAGAAAGCAGTTTAAATCGATTCAAAACATCTTTTCAGCTCTTTTTACTCGCTCGTTATCTAATGGTGCCATCTAAGCTCATTATCTATTGTGAAAAAAGTTTTTCAATAAAAATCAGCAGCTTAGTCGATGGAATATTGAAGCAGTTTCTTTTCACAGTTATTTTGCATTTGCAATAATAATTGCTAACTTTTTTCAGAAAAAAAAATAAACGATTTAAATGATCAATTTTAATTTGAGCTTTGAGGGTAGAATTTGTAATTTTTTAATGGGCTGACAAAAAAAATTCGGCCAAAATGTCATTAAATGTTCGAAAAGAAGGCCTGTACTTTTCCATTTTAATCCTCTTTTGCCAAAGATGTCACGACAGTAATTCGCAGATTTTATCCTGAAGACCAATTTTTATAATTTGTTGGTCACGTGATTATCCCTTCTTTTCATGGCCCCAGGATGTGATTTAACGAAGTGAAATTGGTCGAGGCTGTGCTAATTTTTTAAGCCTCGGGGGAAATAATAGTTTGTATTGTTATAATTAGAGCCCCCTAAAAGCTCAAAACTCACTATTTTAAGCTTATTTTTAAGCAATTAGTTTCATAGCAATCAGCTTCAGTTCTCTCGAGACTATTTGTTTTTTTTAATCGATGGTTTTTGACTCAATTTTCGATGTGAGGAAATTTGGGTGGTGTGTTTGTTTTGTTTCCCATGTAAAATCAGGCAGCGAAAATAAATTTTAGATGGGGTTTCAGAGGGCGATTTATGGTATTAAGTCCTTTCAGTTGCGATTGGATCGTTTGTCGAAATTTTCCAAACAATTTTCTCACTGTCAAGGAAAATCGGTTTGAAATATCCGTTCTGACCTTCAATGAAATAAATCGAATTTTTATGCAGGGGTGTTTTTTTATTCAGACCAATTTATAATTCAAAGTTTTGTTTCCTCAAAAACATTGAGTCACTTTGAAGGGCAGTCAGAGCATTATAAGAACAAACTCATTATTTTGCAGTCAGTTTGTTTTTGATTACAAAGCAAAAATTCACATTCGCATAACTTTGACGCATGTTGGAAAAAGCGAATTTTTTTTTTTTCATTTACAATTTCGATTAGGCAAATGCGCTTATAATTCTTTTGTTTCAAGAACAGACATTCTAAATTATTCATCACAAATCTGGATGACAATGAAGAGAAAAGATATTTTAAAGAAAAGATGAGAAAAGAAAAAATTTAGTTTTTTGTATTCTTGAAACTGAAGAGATTTCTATTCTCAACCACTGAAAGCAGTCATTTTCAACAAAACAAAGCGCTCCAAGTTGTATTCAATATTGTCAATAAATACAAATTTTTAGACAAGTGCTGAAATTTAAATTTTTAGACAATTGGTGACTATACTGCGAAGCACTTAAAAAAATGCGTGTTTTAGAAAATTGTTTGCAGTATGAATAATAACCTGAATAAATAATTATATCACTATGATTCCATTTTTGCACCGTTTTGCGATGTTAGTTTTCCGGGTCAATGGCCTGTATATAATTGCAAGCATTGATGATCATCTAAGATTAAAACTTTAGGCAGCCAAATGCCCAGCAGGCGCAGTATTTCACGGACCTGAAAATCTCATTAGAGTTTAATTTTCGTGGTGCTTTTCCTGAAATTTTATCGGTCACGAACTTAATTGAAATGATTTGCTTTTTTGCCCAGTTTCAAATAAATGAATCATCCTCTAGTTTTTCACTCATGTTTTATCGCCTGTGATACCTCTGCGGGGCCCGAAAAAGGAGGAAAAATAAAAGTGGAAAATTGAGAAATTCTGAGATAAAAGGCTTCATCTCGGGGCGAAGCATTGCTTGGTTAACTGATTTTAAAAAGTAAATTTTAGCTAAAGAGGTAATGATGACGTGTCTTGTGATATGAATTCTCGGAGGATTGCTTCTAATCGCTTTTCAAAGACGCTTTGCAATCTTGAGATTAATTTAAAAATCGAAAAATTGGGCGAAAAAGTCTCAAGGGTTTTTGTAATTGAAAACATCACCCGATGGAAGCTTACATGTAGCTAGTCTGTGTCCTTTGCAGTAATCGATTGATTTGATAGGGTTCGCAAGCACTTCATGTAAAAGCGATATTTGAAATGATAACTCTTAAACTATGCGTCAACCAAACTCAAACAACAAGAATATAGCATTGTTGACTTGAAACGATATTCATTGGAGGTTGGCATCTTGGATTAATGGCCTAAATTGTATCAATTTTTAAAGCTATAATTTTTGCTCTCAATTAAATTTACTTTCAATAAATTTTAAGATAAACACCTGGAAACACAAACGGAAAATTCTGGGCTTGCCCCCTGATACGAGTAGACATGTTTTTTGGTAAACGGTTGCCAGCTTTAAAAAGTTTGTCGGTGAAATCACTTTTTCAGTATCTGGTTTTATGGATCTGCCAAAAATCTGGCATCTTTCAAGTCAGCTTTTATTTATCGCTCTCATAGTATTATGACATTAGAGCACTAAATTACACAAAAATTTGTCTTTGATTTTTTTCCATCGCAATCGGATAATGCCTCTATGTAATCATATTACAATCTTGAGCAGCCACGCGTTATGTTTTTACAGCCTATTTTATGTAGATTCGATAGAAGTTAAAGTCCCTTTAAGTGCTGAAAGAAAAAACGAAAATTAAATTGAGTTGATGGATATGTTTTTTTTTTACTTTTTCTTATTCATTATAGATTACCAACCTCATTTCTTTTTTAAAAATGCGGAAAACGTTGGCTTATGCAATTCGCCTAGAAGTTGAAGTTTTTTCTGGATTTATGAATTAGTGATATATTATATAAAAACCCTTTCAGTTGTGATTCATAAGACATTATAAAATTTCCAAAAGTTTTCTCATTGACAAGAAAAACCAAACTTTTGATGCTCCAGCGAATATAAAAGATTCATAGTATGCTTATAATTAGCTTATAAGAAGAGTCGTAAAAATCACTTTATGCCGTGAAAGCTTAGTTCTAATCAAGTAAAATTAGTTTTCGAAAACTTTTAGCGCTTTTTGGGAATAAAGTTTAGGCAAAATTGCTCGTATCAGGTCAAAGCTTGAATGTTCCGACTGTATTTTAAGCTTAAGCTAAAAACGATAAAATTTTCTATAAAATTTTTGTTTTCTTATTTGAGCTTTATTCTAAAACTATCCCCTCACGCATTATATTATGTAAAGTGCAATGTGATTTGTTTTTTTCAGGTATAGCGAGTTATTAAAAGAAAAAAGAGCATGCCTCATTTCAGCTCGAAACAATTTCCAAAATTGAGCACAGGAAAAAATTGTTCAAAATTTGAGCTCAGAACGACAATATCTCTTGGATGATGAAAAAAAAATTGTCAAAAATTATCTATCTATCTATCTATCTATCTATCTATCTATCTATATATCTATCTATCTATCTATCTATCTATCTATCTATCTATCTATCTATCTATCTATCTATCTATCTATCTATCTATCTATCTATCTATCTATCTATCTATCTATCTATCTATCTATCTATCTATCTATCTATCTATCTATCTATCTATCTATCTATCTATCTATCTATCTATCTTAAGTATATTTAAATGCTAGTGACAGCTATCTCCAATGTTTAAGATTATTAAATTTGCATTTTTAACGAAAGAATTTTTTCATGTTTCAACTATATCATATAATGCAATGCTTTAGAAAATTTTTCAATTAGTTTTGCGCAAGGTCATTATTTTTTCAGTAATGTTTTTCGAGGCCAAATTAAGTCTGTCTGTCTGAATACCTGCTTCATAAATTAATTTGATTATGTCTGTCTACCCGTCTCCTAGTTTTTTAAACTTTGAATTTGGTTTCGACGAAACAGTTCAAAATAGTACAACTGTCAAACGGTTGTCTCCAATCTCTCTTTAACTTTATCTGGATTTTCTGTTTTCTGGATCTTTTTTAAAATCTTTTTTTTTCTAATTTTTTAAACTTTTTTTTCTTTTTCTATTTTTCTTTTTTTTAAAATCTTTTTGATGCGTCTATTTTGATCTTTCCATCTTTTTATCTGTTTTTATCCTTCTTGTTCTATCTTTTTTTTCTATCTGTAATTTCTATCCTTCTAACCTGTAGTTGGGTGCTGTCAGAGTACTCAAGGATTGTGAATCTTGCCTCCAAATATGACTGCTCAAATCCTTGTAGTTTTCCAGATACGACGTTTTTTGTGATTTTTCAAAAAGTTTTCAGAAAACATACCGAATTTTTTTTTCAAAATTTAAGAAATACTAACCGTGTTTTTGGGGGCTACCAGAGTACTCTCACGGGTTGTGAATCTTGCATCTAATTATGACTGCTCATATCTTAATAGTTTTCCAGATATGACGTTTTTGTGATTTTGTCAAAGTTTTTCAGAAAACGAAACTTGTGTTTTTTTTTTCAAATTTGAAATTCCTAACCCTGTAATTGGGTGCTGTCTGGGTACTCCTAGGGTTTGCAAATGTTGCCTCCAACCATGGCTGCTCAAATCCTTGTAGTTTTCGAGATAAGATGATTTGTTTCTAGAAATTTTCCAAGTTTTTCAATTATTTAAGGTTTAGAAAAATTTTCAAAATTTAAATACCCCAACCCTCTAATTGGGTATTGCCATGGTACTCTCAGAAGTTGTAATTCTTGCCTCCGAATATGACAACCTAAATATTTGTACTTTTCGATATTTGACTTTTTGGAGATGAAGGAAAATAGGAATTGAAACAATTTTTAAAATATCAAATTACCAGCCATGTAATTGGGTGCTGTCAGAGTACACTAAAAGCCTGCAGATGTGGTTTCCAATGTATGCGGTTTTTCATGAGTTGTCAAAAATTTGAATCACCGGAGGTGCGTTACACGCTAGTTTGTTTTAATTTATGGTGGGAATTTTCTGTGCTTTTTGCAATGCAACAAACTATCCTTGTTTTTGAACAAAAATTGAGCTACCGTTTTGTCTTAAAAGAGAACCGCCGCCTTTTAAAAGACACTCATAAGAATTGAAACCTTAAGACTGCTCTTTACAGGACGAAGCTTTAAATGTTCCCATTGCCTTTTAAAGTCTTTTGAGAATTTTTCGCTTCCAAAAAATTTTCTTCAAAATTTAAACAACAAATCAAATGTTTTCTCAGATTTTTTTGTAAACCATCCCCACACCTTATGATATGTATAAAGTGGTATTTATCGCATGTAACAGAGTATTAAATTGACTAAATTGCATGCCCAGTTCGGTTTGGATATTTATCTGGATAAAAAACCACCCCGAGCACAAATTTTTTGTCATTTCATTCGAAAGTGACAACAAGAATCGCTCGCAACTAAAAGCCTGACTTGTTCTAAATTTCGAAAAATTCCTTTCTAACATTTATTAAATCAAATAATTTTACGACTGAATAGCATCATTTCATCCTTGAATATTAAAAATGTTATCCTAAAAGTCTCAAATTTTTGCCAAAGTTTTTGTTAGTAATATTATCAATCACATTCTATAAATAAGAGCCGCCCACAAACTTCAGAACGCCCTCATTTAAGACTTATTTTCAACCAGGATAATTCAGTAAAAGAAATTTCCATTCATTCAGCGAAGGTATTATTTTTCACAACGTTTAAGCATTTACATGAATATCAGAAGAAAATAGGGTTTATTCACAGATTAAAAATTGCAATGTCCAAATTTATCAACATCTGATTAATTCATAAAATTATCTCTACTTCTGGATCGCAGTGAATTCCGAGAAGAAAACAAGTAATTTTCTTATCAGGAAAACTGATTGAAAAAAATGTGCGTAATTATTTATACAATCATTTTGACGGAGTGCGGTCTGAATTAGACAACCAACTACGTATTCATACTCGTCAATAAGCAGACAAATATTACATTACCACAGAATCGAGATGGGAAAGCAAACTTACGAAATAAAAAAATTATTAATTTTTCATTGCTTCTTTGTCTCGATTCTGATTGGTTAATCCAGTATTTGTCTGCTTACTGAAGAGTCTGAATACGCAGTTGTCTAAATATTTCTACGTAACCCATTTTAACAATATTCCAAACAAAATGTAAGCAATAAATTTTCACCAATTTTCAAGAGCTTCGAGGTATAATTAAAATTGCAAGTGTATCGTACAAGTATCAATCATTTTGAAACAAAGGCAGTGTTTTGCTTGATTGATTTCCCCGCTGGAGTATCTTTTGTTCATGCTTCCCTGTTTTCCGTCTGACATATGATGTCGCAAATTCAATTGAAACAACCAAGACTGCATTTAACAACAGAGTCTACGCCAACTCAACAGATGGGATAGTGAAAATCATTCCAAAGCGTCCCTCTGAAATCTTTTTCAAACATCAGCTGAAAGGAATGTTTGTTTTGTTGATTTGACTGACGCTGTCTGTCATTTACACTCTCAACCTCACTTTTTTCTGTTTTTGTCTGAATTCTAAACAAGTTTTTGAGAATTAATGAATTGGAAGCAAACTAAATACTCATTTAAAGATCATAGCAATTTGCACCATTCTCTGCTGTGTTGTTTTTCGGTACCGAGCCATAAAAACTCAGAAAATTAAAAACTTTGTTTTCCGAAAAAAAAAGAATTTTTCAGTTAAAATAGCAAAAAATGTTTTTTCTAAATCAATTTTGCTGTGCATTTAGCAAGCAGCGGCTGTGCACATTTTCTTTTAGTAATTATATTCTTAGGTTAAACTTACATAAAACAAGAGGAATTAGCTTGTGTGAAAAAAGGACAGAATGTTCCGACAACATGTGATTGCAAAAAAAATACTAAAAAATCGATTTTCCTTTTTTTTGATATTTTCAAAAAGTATTTCGAAATTATCATTTTTTTTTAAAAAACAAGACATATCAATGAACTGTTCATCTAATGGAAATTTTTCCTTTATTGAAATTATGAAACCGCTCTTCTTTGTATTTTTGTTTGCATAGCAAAGTTTTATGACCAATTTATCGGCACTGATAGATTTCTTCGAATGTCTTTAGTCAAATCCAAAATGAAGTTCTCTGAACTGATTTCTTCATGGGTTATTTTTAATTCACAGGTGTGGCCACTGGCAGTGGGTTCGGGTGGTCTGGGGGCTTCTGGGGCAAAAACTGGAATGTGGTGCTGTCCATAGGAGCCGTGCTCACTGTGACCATACTGGCCATAGTGTCCTACTACCTCAGACATCAGGCCATTCTCAGGGCCAGGAGGAAGCGCAGAGTCGGTAAGAGAGCGAAGCGAAGTGAAGTGCAGAAGATCAGTTTTCTTCTTCTAAAAAATCATATCTCAATATTTTCTAGCTTGCCTTCGACTGAGGCGAATCTTGAGCGGATTCACTGAGCTGCCGAGTGCAAAGCACTTATCGATTTTTCACCAAAAATTCTTGTTTTTCAAGAAAAATGATTTTTTTTGCATGCTTTGTGAACTCTTTTTAACCACTAGCGAAGAGAAAAGTTGGCTTTGCTAGCAAAATTTGGTTTCTTGAGATCACCCTAGTTTTTTGTTCACATAACAATATTTTGTATAGTATCATAGAGTGCTATTTCATCATCATCATCGTCATCCTTCTATTTGGAGAGAGCCAATGGTTTTTCACTCAACTTTCACTTTCCAATAAAATTGCGGAAATTTATTCATGGTACTTTTTATTCCGACTTTCATAACGAAAGTAACGGAATATCTGTGCTCGGGGTAGGTTTTTTTTTCTTCAGACAAATTTCGACTTTTTAACTAGCCATTTTTGACGGAATTTTTTTATATCATTCGAAATGTATTGTTGCCCTGAGCTTAAATTTGAAAAGATAAAAAAATATTTTAACTGTGATCCTTTTTCGTAAAGTTATGGGGGTTTAGAATTGGCATTTTGCTCAATTTGAGCGCGATATATTAAAGCGTGACAATTAAAGCGCGATCTATTTCGCGCGATTAACGCGTAAGCGGAGATTAAATCCGTTTTAGAAATTGTTGCAAGTTGGTTGAAGGAAGCTTATTGGCCATAATTGGTTTGTTACTAGGAGCAAAATCTATCACGTTGTACTTTATATGGCGTGTGGAGGAGCGTGTCTTCAATAAAAAATCTGAAATAAAAAAAAATGTTTTTTTATTTCGTTTCATTGCATTTAATTTTTATAAGTTATTACTGCTCCATAGACCTAAAAGGCAGTCAGAACATTACGGGCTTTGCCCTGATACGAGCAGTCTTGTTTATAGTATTTGGTTTGATAGCTCAATATTGAAGAACTGTAAAATGAATCTGTGCTTAAAGAAAAAAAAACATTTGAAATTCAACAAGACTGCTCGTATCAGGGCGAAGCCCTGACTGTTCCGACTGCCTTTTAAGGTTTATGGAGCAGTAGTAACATAAAAAAATTAAATGTAATAAATTAAAATGAAAAAAAAATTTTAAATTTGAAAGTTTTTTTTTAATGAAATCATACCCCCACACGCCATATAAAGTACAAAAAAAATAGATTTCGCTCATTGTAACAAACCAATTATGGCCACTCAGCTTCTGTCAACCAATTTGGAACGATTTCTAAGACGGATTAAATCTCCGCTAACGCGTTAATAGCGCGAAATATCTCGCGCGTTAATTGTCCCAAATTGGCCAAAATGCCAGTTTTTAAGCCCCCACAACTGTACGAAAAATGATCACAGGTGAAATATCTTTTCAAATTTAAGCTCAGAACAACAATACCTTTCGAATGATAAAAAATCTGTCAAAAATGGCTAGTGAAAAAGTCAAAATTTGTCTGAAGAAAAAAAACCCACCCTGAGCACAAATATCCCGTTACTTTCGTAACGAAAGTCGGAACAACAATGCATTATCTCAAAGTTATGAGAATTGTGAAGTAAACAAGACTGCTCGTATATCAGGGCAAAGCCATGAAAGTTCTGAGTGTCCCCTAATTCATGTCGAATAATTTTTGGGTAAAGAAAATATTGAAAACCTTAATTTTTGGACAATATCAAAGTGTGAAATGTTAACTCGTTTGAAATTAATACGGCCGATCCAATTAGCTAGTCTCGATTCAATTTGAATCAATTTTGTTGTACGGGATAGTTCGCCACGCATAAATAATTCGCGTTACGCTCGCAGCAATATGAATAATTTCTTCAAACCGCGCATAATTTAGTCAAGAACATGGCCAATTTGGCAATTTTCAAACCCCCAGAAATTTACAAAAAAAAGATCGGAGGTAAACTATTTTTTTTAAAAATTTGAATTCAGAAAGTCGATATCTTGAATGGCGTATAAAAATTTTTGTTGAAAACTATTATTTCGATCGGCTAAAGTTGACTGAATAAAAAACCATACCGAGCATAAATATTCCGTTTTCTTCGAACAATATGCGTCAATAGAGAACCTTGTGTTTACTTACAACCATCTAATGAAAATGAATTAAAAATGAAACCTCTTGTAGTTGGCATCCATTTTTCGCCTTTTTGCTCCAACCACTTCAAGATGTGGGAAGGAATCAAGGCGTAGCTTGAGTTCTCTTCCCCCCGATTTTGGTCACCACCAAGAAAGATCGTAAGGGGTTAAATGTGGTGTTTTACCGAAGCATTTTCAGCAGTGATTTGGATTCCAAACAAAATCAAAAAAAGTTGTCTCAGTTTTGAGAAAGCGGTCTGAATTTTTCTGTTTTTCCGACAACAGGAAATGAAGTTTGATCTGATGAAAGAATGAACTCTCAATTTAGTTCGACTGCAATTTTATTTCAACTTAGCAATTATTATCTCCCCGGTCATTTGACAGCTTTTTATGCAATTCAATCACCCTTTACTGAAAAAAAAACGACCAACTTTGACAGCTTTTCACGCAACTCAATCACCCGTTACTGAAAAATAAACTACCGAACGAGCAAAAAACTGAACAAAATATATATTTTCAAACTTTAATAAGTCTAATAACTCTTAATTGATTTTTTCTTGTTTTTAATTGATGGTTGTGCGATTTGCAGAGAATTTTTGAAAGGCTTTCAGGCCTAAGCACAATTCATTTGTTTTATTTCCTCACATTCCACTCTAAGTTTCTTCTTGTTGAGCGAAGTTCTTTTTTGCAGTTCAAGGCCGTTTTTTCCGTCTAAAGCTTTGAATTCTAGTTTCTAATTTTTGAATTTTTTCTTTTTTCTTTCAATTGACTAATGATACTTAAATTTATGATATTTACACTCATGATACTTAGATGCTGGTCCATCTAATACATACAACTTATAAATCATTAACTTGTAAGTTTGTTTCAGAGGCGATGCACAAACGTGAGCGCCACTTCGACGACCCCCTGCCACCAGTGCCCCCTCCCCTCTCCCTATCAGAAATGGGCACCCAGTCCTCCCTCAACCTCACAACTGCCAAGAACCCCCCCAACGACTACTCAATGCTCCCACCCACCCCGTACGACATGATGAACGCCGCCAACGGACAAAAGTACCCCACTCATTTTGGGGTGAGTCATACTACTCGCGGTCGATGCAACTGCGTTGTAGAAGAACTGACAATGGTTCAAATTATGAAAGCTTTGGTCGAGATTTTTTTTGGGAAACATCTACACCTTAATAGGAAGGCTTGCATAGAAATGGTACCCCGTAAACAGTAGCCAGACTTATAGAGGATTTAACTCAACGGTTAAGCATATGCAAGTTTTTTTGCTAGTTATGACACCTTATTTTGCAATAGGGTCGAGGGTAGTAATGTAGATCCAAAATTCTCATTGCCGATGTCAATTTTTTTTTTCATCTTAATATAATCGCGCAACGGGAAACATAATCAATTGTCATGTACGATTCAATATTTATCAACAAGGCCGATCGATCGCTCTCAAGTTGAAGCTTCTAGAATAAAAATGAATTTTGTCCTCAATTTCAAGTTTGATCGAGAGATAATGATACAGGAAGTTCCCGATCTGATTCGCCCCATGTATGGCATGGCAGGTCCGATTCAGATCTCAACAATATGAACTGCTTCGCGTTTTTCGGTTAAACTAATTAGCTCGGAGAGTTCAAAGCTCTTCTGGGGCGGAGCTAAAAATTTAATTTGCGTTTTGCCTCTTCAAAAATAATTTGACCTACTACTAATGGAAGCTGCAAAACAATTTGCGTAATTTGAGTGGAGTTAGTTTCACAAGGATTGGTGCAAATGGAAGGAAGTTATTCCACTTTTTCTGCGCTTTGACGTGCAGTTGTAACATATATGAAGCGATTTGTAATTGTCAGCCGAGCCAAATTCTCTCAAGTTGCCGCCCGTGTAATCCCGATAAAATCGACATATGCCCCCAAAAATAAATCTTATGTAAATTTTACAAAATTTCCTCGGCCGCACTTAGGGTTCAAAGGAATTTAGCAATTTAGTTCAAAGTAAAACTTCATTTTTTCAACCTAATTTCAGGAAGTTACTTCTGTCTCAGTGGAAAACTACTTGAGCAAATTTAGTAGATTGTGAAAAGAAATACTTATGCGCTGAAAATTAAATCTAAATTTAGCTCTTTAAAACTTCGTAATTCGGTGATAATTGACTATGCTAACATTGGTTGAAGAAAAAGCAGGTTGTTTCAAAAAACATGAGACTGAAATCAAAAACAGAAAACTCTGGTCGTGAAAACTAAAATAACATGACTACTATCCCCCAGCTAAGTTGTCGTTGTTTACTGAACACCCCGTCTGAGTTGGCGAAGAGTAAGAACTGCGATAAGGTCGAGAAATATAAATAAATCACACACCTTTAGAGCACTGACTTGAAGTTCATAAATGGCACGAATACGCCAAGGGTTGTCGACACTGGAAAGTAAACAAGAAGACCCTGCAAACAAAAACAACCCATAGTTTTGATCACTTTCTTTTGAACTAAAAAAACGTTTGAGTGCGGAGATAATTTCTTTCTCTTGAAATACCTTAAAATGTGTTTTTTGTCGAATTAAAAAAAATTAGTGAAAGAAAAATTTTTATTATTGTGAAAAGTATGAAATGGTGAAACGGCTCAAGTTTCAAATGTGGAGCGTTAGTGTTCGAAACCAAGGCAAGTTTTCTCAATTTTTCTTGCAGATGCCAGACGTAACCGCAGTTCAAATCCAGGCAGCTCGCAATCCAGGCACTGGTACCATGCCCCACCCCCAGTCGACTAGAGGGGTTACAGGAGGAGGGGGCGGTGGTGGTGGGGGGATGCATTGGGCTAGTGGCAACTTCCGCAGATCCCAGTCGGCAGCCTCCTCCAAGGCCTCTTCGTCCCCCACCAGTAGCAGATCTGCACCCGCGTCTAGACACCCCCCTGCTCCCAATGGTGAGACACGAAACTTGTTTTGCTTGTACCTTTTTTGGCCCTTTGCTAGTCCCTATTTTAAGTTTTTCTTGCATTCGAGTAACGAAGTCTTATTCGAAATGACTTTTGACGTTCCAAAGTTCAATAAAACATGTCAGCGTGCGTAAAAACTAAAAAAAATTTGGCTGTTTTTCCCATGGCTATTTTTACAAGTCATGGGGAAAAATAGCCAAATTTTTTTTTATTTTTTACGCACGCTGACATGTTTTATTGCAGTTTGGAACGTCAAAAATCATTTCAAATAAGACTTCGTAACTCGAATTTAAGACAAAATTAAAAGAGGGACTGGCAACAAAAATAAATTGGCGGCTCTTTTCCAATTCCCCCCCCCCCTTTCAAATTCAATTTTGAAAAGTCTATTTAACGTTGTCACAATGCAATGAAATTTGGCGTGGTGAACAAATCGACAATTCTGAACAGATTTGTTCTTCATACTTTACAGCGTAATATCACGCATTTAGCCGTAATAACACGTAAAACAAATATAAAACTCGTTATTTTGAAAGGGGGGGGGGAAACTGGAAAAGAGCCAAATTGGCCCTGATACTAACCCTTGTAAAATCCCTCGTTACACCATAACTTGCTTATTTAAGGTGAGGGGGGGGGGGGAGGGGGGAGGGGGGTGAGGAAAAGAGCCCAAATTTTTGCAACATTTTAAACAACCAAGTTGCCTTATGAAAAGTTTTGATTATTTTCCACTCCCCTGGTTCAATATAAATTCAACGTCTTTACTATTAGTCACAATTTTAAGTCAAACCTTGTAACTGCTTATCGCAAAATCGTTTCGTGTTGGTTAATTGGCTGCGAAAACTATGACTTCTACTACTTTAGACAAAATGTAGTAGACGAGCATGTTTCATCCTGGACATTTGTTTAAGGATGCCAGCAACAGCATTCGGCTCAGATGAACCCTCGCAACAGTCACCGAACTCTTATGAGCGACTCCAACGACAGCGACTCGGCAGTGTTCTCGGGAAGCGAACGCGGAGGAGTAGTCTCGAGTGTGAATGGGTGTCGACGCAAACACCACCGAGATTGCCCCCATAAGAAGAGTCGCAGTAACTTCCGACACTCGAACCACCCGAACCGAGAGTGGGAGATCCAATACGACCCCAATAACCCGAACGCAATGGCAAATGTCCAGGCACCATGTATGTGCCAAGGAAGCACCAGCCAGTTCCAGGGTCACCCGAGCGTCGGAGGACAATTTCACTGCCATAGCATGATGCAGAACCCAAACTATGTTGAGCTAGTCAACCCATTTGTGGAGCAGCAGAGTTCAAACGGCCGAAGATCTCGAAGCCAAGACTTCTTAGACATAAACGAAGCACACGGAATACCTCATCAAGTTCGACTGCAGTCGGCCAGCAATCTCAGAAACGAACAGCAGAGAGGAAGAAATGGTAAATTCAGTCACAACAACGTCGCCTACAGGTCCAGTCAGGGCTACCACTCGGAAAACGACAGCTACAGGGCCCCCCTGGCTAAGACCAGAGGCAGACCAGTGATGGGGGGAAGCAGGGGGTACAAGAGTGAGACGGATGACGGGGGAAGTAGTGTTGTGAGTGCTGGGGGGAGGGGCAGCAGTAGTAACCATGGCAACAACCACAGGGCCACCACAGCGCAGAGAGCGTTCGCGTTGCTCAGGAAACAGCAGCAGGAGCAAATGCGGATGCAGCAGAAACAACAATTACAGACGCATCAATACGAGCAGATTCAGATTTAATGAAACACTCTTCTTCTTTTGTTAAAAACTACGAAGGACTTTGAAAAATTAGACGATTAGAGTTTCTGTTGTTATGATAACCCAGATGGATTTCTGTTTTAATTTGTAATATTTCTCAAATACATTTCTGTTTTCCATGTTTCCCTTTTGCAATCAAATAAGAAAGATTGTGACTAAATGATTTCAAGCTTGTTTGCTTCTGTTGGCAAGTGAGGCAAAATGAGATCGAACTACAGTCGCAACTAGCTCTGCATCTTAATTGAAACCTTCAAATCAGACTGTAAATAATACCTAAAATTTCAGCATAGTTTTTGAAGAACAATAAATTATCAAAAACTATTAGTAGTACTCGAAAGACGACTCTTTTTTATGCATACTCTATGTATAGTTATGTATATTTATTGCGCACAATAATAAATTGACGCACAATTGCGCACAACATAAATTGAAAGAAAACAAACGTATGGATTTCAAAACTACACAGCAAAATTGGCTAAATGATACCAAATTAATGATGTGGTGGCGTCCCTCATGCTTGAAGGACCGAATGCTTGAAATTAATTTTAGCTTACTTTCCGCCAATCAGAATTGAGTATTCAAAATCTCAAAATAAATCGAGAAAAACCTCAAAGTAAGAAAATAAATCCAGGCCATTAGTGTTAATATTGACCGATTGGATAATAAGCAGATGCGTTTTCAAGACTGAAGATTTCGTAGATTTTGACCTCATTAATTTTGATAATTATTTGAATCGTATTGGGTTGTAACTTTTGTAATTTTTTTTTATTGTTTTCCACTGATTTAATACATTTTCTGTTAATATTGACTTCGATTTTGTGAGAAAGGCATTTAGCCAGTAGAAACGCTTGGCGATTTTGATTGGTTGAAATTTTTCAAGCATTCGGTCCTTCAAGCATGAGAACCCTCCCCTGGTGGGTATTCACGAGTACCAAAATGATAAATCAGTCCCATTTGTACCAAAATAAAAAATCAATCGCGTTTGTACCAAAACATATTCAATTGGCCTAAGACTATTAAGCCGACTACTTTAAGCTCTTGGTTTAAGGTCGCCGGTGGGCGCGCTACGCGCGCGTCGCCGCTTCGCGGCGATAACCGGCTCTAATTTTCGTATAGAGTCCTACCCTCTGTTGGCAAGCTCGCAACACGTTGGCGCGACTGCGGCGGTCACTATTCTGCTGTTTAGTTTTATTCTGTTTGAACAGTAGGAAATTAATGTAGTAATTCGTTGGCTCACAATTCGACCAATCAGAAATCGAGTTGAATAATTTTGGTACAAATGGGACCGATTTTTCATTTTGGTACAAATGACCGTTGGTACAAATGGGACGTCACCCCCTCCCCTAATGATGTGAGCAAATTTTGCAATTAATGATTTTTTTTTCAAAAGACCGCTTGTTAATGTCTGCTTTGGGTCTTGTTAGTGTCTGCTTTCTTTCTCTGAAATAATTTTTAGAGAAACATTTTGTCTGACGTAAGAAAAACTCTTATTTTAAATCGTCACAATCAACCTAGATATCGTTTTACTGCAGTGCCGAAAACTTGAAATTAAGTTCAATCAATTTCTAGTTATGCGGTTGTTGATAGTTTATGGAAAATTTTCATTGACGAAACATATGAAAAAATTTGCAGAGCGAACGACATTGTTAAAACCGACGACGCCATTAAAAACAAACAATGTCGACACAGTATCTTCGTTCAACCACATAGGTTATACATCACTCCATAACTGGCTGCGTGAAACATTACCTATTGGACGACGTTTGCAAATCAACTAGTTCAAAAACGCAAAATGCTACACCTCTACAGAAGAATGAAACATCGCGCTAAATTGTACAAGTAATACAGCCAAACATTTGTTAGAATGATAAAAAACCTTTAATCACAAACTGTTTTTCACATTTTATGAAGCACTCTTTGTAGTTTTATGTTTTTTAGTTTTATTTCTCCGAAAACAAATGTAAAAGTTTAAACACTAACCAATTATTTTTCAAAAATAGCACTACATTATGTTTTGTAAACATGAGAATTTAATAGTCTAACTACTTCGAGAAAATCTTTGAAATAGTTGATCTTTTTGTGTTTGCCGGGTTTTCTAAGAGATCTTTTGAGACTTAACAAAAAAGATTAAAATTAAAATCAGTATTGGACTATAAGAAGTTGCACGAACTTACCCAGCCGAAAATAGGTTGCGTGGCAAACAGACATAGTACTCTATTCATTTCTTTGAGATTTCAGAGCAGTCCAGTCCCCTTTCAGGTGTTTTATATTAAAACCATTAATTTTTTGTATCCAGCTTTTTGCTCTCCTAGACTGCCAATCAAACAACTCAAAAAGTGCACTTTTATGTGGAATTTTTAAAATTGATTAAGTATTTGCACAGTCCAAAAAATGAACACAACAAGTCTTGCGTTCGTTTTTATTTCAATTATTAAAAATTTCAACGTCTACATTTTTACTTCTCAATTTTTAAAATCTATAAACAATCCTAACTTGTTAAACAGAAAAATCTCTTTAGTTTTTCCAGTTCAGATAAAAATTGGTGTACTTTTTCTGAAATTCCTATTTAACATAAAACCCGCACTGGAGGTTCATGGATAAAAATCGGTTTAATTTGAGTTTTAATGTCAGAGTCTATAACAGTAAGGAGTAATCGAGTATAATAAAAAAGGATTGTTTTTGCTAATATTTATTAAAGCATTGAAAACTATTGCAGATCAATTATAATAGATTTTTTTTCACTTTCAGAGAATGAGACAAAAAATCTCCATTAAATTAGATTTACATTTTATTAAGGTTCAAATTTCAACGCACATAGCGTTTTCCATGTATTTGGTTACTTGTTGTTCAATTTTAGTTTTTTTTCTGCTCAACTTTGGTTTCTGTTACTGTTTTCTTTATGTTACTCAATTTCTCAATGTTGTTCCTTTCAGCAATTTCCCTAATTGTTTAATTTGGGGGGGGGGGGGGGGGGGGTGAGAGAATGGTAAAATTGTAAGTGTACTGTTATGCGAGAGACCGCGTGCTAAAAAAAATCATTTTTTTGCCAAAATCCTCCAAAAAATGCATTTTTGACGGAGTGAGGGAGGGGGGGGGGGGGGGGGCTTCAGTTGGGAGTTGGGGTGGTGGGTTGGTAATTCGGGGGGGGGGATTGTTCATGTTGTTCAGGTGGTCAGATGACGGAGGGTGGTTCAGGTGTCAGGTATATGGGGGGCAGGAGCAAAAATTGGGGGGAATGGGGGGAGATGTTATCGGAATCATTTTGCAATTTGAAAAAACTTTAGAATTAGAAATCGAGCAGGCCGTACACTCGTTTTGCAAACTTTACGCTCTGCACATTTCAATAATTCAGAACTTCTGACAAAACTTTGCGCGACGCAAAACCAAATTTTAAAACCCAATTTAGTTGATTTTAAATTTTAAAATTTCATTTTATTTGATTTTAAATGGATTATAATTACTTTTAAACTTGATAAAACCAATGGAATTTAATCAACTTTTTATTTCAGTCGGTTTTCTGAGTGCTACATGGGAACCGATTATATTGATAAACATTTAAATTACAAAAATATATTATAATTGGTTTCTTTTCACTTTTTTTAGATGCGGGAATTCAGTCCCATATCTCATAAGCTCAATTATTACACCTAAGTGCTGATGTTTATAATTGGTGTGAGAGCTGTAGATAAGCCCTCTCCTTGCGCCCTCCCTTATCTGACAAAAAAGAAGTTTAACTTATAATTTTTGTTTTCATTTTTACTTGTACATTTGTATTCAGATAGATATGATTCGGATCTTGTTTCAATTACTAAATTTGGATGTACTTCTCCGGAGCCAATTTTTCCAGCAGCTGGCTGAAGTTGAGGTCAAACTGGGAATCAGTCGAGAAGTCGAACCGAAACTTGTCGCCAATGATAAGAAGTAGCTCTTTTTTTGGCGTATATTTTGGCTCTACGACAACGGGGATGATGTTTTTGCTCTGAATTGATGCATATTTGATTTCTTTCATGCAGTTTTGGCTTTTGTGATATGCGTCAGAAAGACAGCAGATCACGAATTTTGCATTGTCTACAGCTTTGGCCATTTCAGTATAAAGGCCATCGCCTTTGTGCATGTCTTTATAATCAATCCATATGGGTTTGATGTCGTTTTTCTGTAGTGATTCTCTCAACTTTTTGGCAACTGGCTGCTGTTCCCGACAGTAGCTTATCATTATATGTTTCTCAATTTCTTCAGGTATCTCAATCAACGGGATCTGATCACGTGACTTTTGTGTTCTATAAGATTCAACTTTTGAGCTGGAGCTGCTTGAGTTATTTAGGTTCTCCGTGAAATCTGTGGAGCTCATATTAACGATATTTTCCAAGGAAGCTTCTAATTCATTTGCGTTTGCGGCAATCTCTTCGATTGGGTGACTCTTAAACTTACAGATGAGATCCTCAAAATATCTTGTTCCACAACCGGCTATTAGTACTGCAGCGAACGGGTGTTTGCATAATTCGCGAAGGAGTTTCAAGACCCAGAGGGCAGCTTTGTTTTGAGATCTGTGTGGCATTTCTCTGGAGGCCATCGACTTGGCATCAACGCGCTCCAGAATGGACTCGCAGACGGACAAAATGCCTTGTTTTATAAGTTCAGATGCATTATGGGAGTCGGTGGCAAATATGGAGAGGGGCTCCATGATTTCCTCGGAGCTGAAGTCCTCATAGGAGTTGCACCACTTTGGGTCTCCATCATCCGTCTCCGCTTCTGAGATTCGTATCAGAATGTGTTTCACTCCAAACTCAACGTGTCGTTTCAGAAGTTTAACGTCCCCTACATGTTCATCAACGTCGATCACATACGAGAGACACAGTAGGCATCCGAACCTGATTTTTTTGTCTTTCACGTCGAGCAGACCTCTCAATGCATACTTTAGCCCTGTCTTGCGGAGAATCGGCCGAGACTCGGGGTAGTTCCAGAGCACATTGTTCAGAATGAACACAGAATGCTCGGTGTGTTCAAGAGCTCTCTCACTATATGGTTTCCTGTTCAAGATTTCAGCCCTCAGAGCACGGTTATCCAATAGGTGGGTAACTACCAGTGTATGGATATCCTTTTCCATAATACTCTTGCAAAGATCTTTGCTACTATCGCTGAAGCTGTGTAGGAGGCTCAATGTCAGCCGTATGTTCATATCAGGTTGGTTAGCACGCAGAACTTTTTCACACAAGCCAGCGAAGTTCAAAGAAGCCACTTCGTTTGAGAGTTCCTGGCACTGACCAGTTTCAGATTTGAATTTTGAGTAGATTTCTCGCAGCTCAAGCATTCCTGAAAAAATCTCATCTGCGTTTCCTGGGTTTTGTAGCATGCTGATAGCATCATGCGTGCTTAAACGCCAGCCTTCAGTTTCCGGCATAATATAAAAAAGAATTGGAGAAATTCTTACCAAAAAAATAAACCAAAGCTAATAAGAAAATCAGATAACGATTGTAATGTTTTTCAAAACAAATAGATGCTACCTTAGCAAACAGTAATAACAAAACTGATTGCTCACCTCTGGCACTTTTTGACTATTAAATCATAGTTCGTTCGATCATTTAGTATCTTTAGACACGTCAGCATTTCTCTCCGTCAATCAATTTCACTATTACAAGTGCTGGTCTCAGAGTCTTAGTGAACCAAGTGGTGTCAGTTCTTAAGCAAAAAGCATCGTGAGTCAGTGGCAAAACTACACATTATATGACTGAATTGATGTTTATTAATTTGTTGTACGCCAGCACTTGATTTACAGTTGAAAAAATTGCTCAGGTTATACCAACTGTATTCTCAAACTTGATTAAATGTATTTGAAAACGTCTTCCCTTTTTCATCTCATGCGTGTGTTTTTTAAACGCTCTTTATATCATAAGTGTCGTACTGCCATCGACTAATCGATAAGTTAGTGTTTTCCGTCTGGAGAAAAACCCAACCCGAGCACAAATATTCCGTCGCTTTCTTCGAAAATCGGATCAAAAGGCGACAATTTGTCGCCAACCATTTGATTCAGGATTCATCGTTTAGGAGTTCCGCAAAACATTCCATATCAAGACCCAGACTCGCTACGACATGGGCATTTGGTTAATGTGCTTTGCTAAATCATATTGCACAAAATTTTTCAAAGAAAATGTCGGAATATTGTCCTTGGTTTTTTTTCTTAACTCGGTTTTTCATCTAGCAAATTTTGACGAAAACTTTTTTATCATTCGACAAGTTATGTTTTCCTCAGTTCAAATTTAAAAAAAATATATTTCACCTCCAAACCTATTTGCTCTTGTTGAGTTATTGGGGCTTCAAGATTGACAATTAACGCGCCAAAGATTTTGTGGTATTAAAGCATCAGCGGAGATATAATCCGTCTTAGAAATCGTTCCAAATTGTATTGAGGCATGGTATTTAGTCTATTACAAACTCGAATTTAAAAAAAAGTAACCAATGTTTTTTTTTGAAAAATTCATCCAGTGTTTTAAAGCGAACACTACTCTATCGACCGTTCGCCCTTATTCGCGCAGTCTTGTTTCAAATTAGTTTTCCAATTGTTATGTATAATTGCTCTGCAGCGAAATGTCGATTTTTGAAATTCGTCCATTTGTCGCTTGCGATGGAAGGACCGCGTCCAGACAATTCGGCCAAATACAATTCAGCCAGTTTGAAATTCAGACAATTCAGCCAAAAGTATGCAGACAATTCAGCCTGTAATAGTGACCGCCGCAGTCGCACCAACGTGTTGCGAGCTTGCCAACAGAGGTTATAATTGTATACAAAATTTAGAGCCAGTTATCGCCGACTGGCGACCTTAAACCGAGAAATAACTCCAATTCCGATTTTTTCTTTCGAATCTAGTGTTTTGTAAAACTGGCTGAACTGTCTCAGGCTGAATTGTCTATATATTTTTGGCTGAATTGTCTTTATTTCAAATAGGCTGAATTGTCTTTGGCTGAATTGTCTGTGCGCCATATAGACGCCTCACGAATCAATTGTGATCGAAAAAAAAAATTTTTTGATGGCAAAAAAAAATCAAAATTTGTTTTTAATCAAATATAATTATTTGTTTCAAACTTTTTAGAGACTGACGAAAAATGAATACAAGCGGTTATATTGCATGAACCTCTAGAGCGTGGATATAGAAAAAATAGAACCGAGAAGTTTCAGTTACTTTTCTAAAACAGAACACAATTGACTTTTCGCATCTCAACGCAGCCCTCACAAATCCACCGTGAGATCAGAAGGGTTCCTCTCCCACCTCTTAGGTAGGCAACTTATTTTGATTTATTGAAATGATAGGAAAAAAATCACTTTTTAGGCAACGAATTAGTAATATTTTTCAGTTTTTTGATAATGTTTTTAGCTCGATTATAACTATAGTGCGTATAAAAATTGGTTCGCAAAAAAAATCAATTGTTTCACTTTGGAAATTGTGAGTATTTTTGCAATTGATTTTGCA
Organism: Symsagittifera roscoffensis; assembly: GCF_963678635.1. NCBI lineage: Eukaryota > Metazoa > Xenacoelomorpha > Acoela > Convolutidae > Symsagittifera > Symsagittifera roscoffensis. Next base: position 64,434,423 of record NC_087064.1, read on the forward strand.
ATTAGTTTTTGTCCTTGCTTAGCGTTCCCGGTAACCTGAGTGTGCATTTATATCAGCACACGCCCTATTAACATGATCTTCCTTGTTCAATTTTATGAAGGAAAACGTTACTTTATAGAATGTAGTTTTTAAAATTTAAGCTCTTTTTAGAATTTTTTTTCTTCTTTATAATTTGCCCATTTTTGTTTTAAAAGATAAAGTCTTGTTAGAATCAAAGAAACAGTTTGTCAGAAGCATTTTTAAATTATTTTTTGAATTCATAAATTGATCATTTCTGATCTAATATCTGTGTTATGTTGAATTTTCTTTGATGGGGCAGTGTATTCTAAACAGCGTTTGGTCTATTGGTTCGTAGTAATGTTAAAGGATTCTCCCCAGATTTCATCAATTGTGTTTGATATTGTGTTTGATATTTTATGAAAACACTCTTTTCAGTTGAATGCTCCATCATTAGGCAGAAATTTATTCCATAAAAAAATGATGAAAAATTCAAGCATCAGTAATCAGGTAAAAACAAAGCAGTATGAGAGCACTATCTGATATGAGAAACAATAAAAAATATTGCGTTGGTTGAATTTATACAGGCAACACACGGTCAACACTATATGTAATATTAAATGCATTTGGCCATTGTTTTGTGATACTTGATCATGATACTGAAGCGAAGGTTTGCAATCCAGCAGGTGCAAAGTAGTCGCCAATTGCTTTTGCACGTCGACAACTTGAAATTTTCTTCAGCGTGAGAGTTTTCTAAATTCTATCGAATAATTCTTAAAAAAATGTCTCAGTCAATTTTAAATCAACTCATTCAAATTCCATATCAACAACGTTTCTTTCATTGTTTGTGAACATTTTCTAAGTTCATTAATAATTCTCAAAAAAATTGTCTCAGTCAGTGCTAAATCCACTCAGTTCTATTCAATCTCATCAACGTTTCCCTTCAATCTCAATTGATGAAAAAATGTTCTAACTGACGCACACATAATGGTCGCCCATATTTCAATTGTATCAAGCGAAAATTAAATTAGAACTAGTACTAGTTCTAAGTTATTTTTTTTTCTGGTTTAGTTGAAATATGGGCGTCAGTTAGTGGGGCGTCACTTTGATTATCAACAAAAAACTAAAAGGAAACGTTGATGATATGGAATATAACTGAGTTGATTCAAAACGTAACCAAGCTGAGAACAGTTCGAAGCTTCCCGTGCCCATTAAAAGTTCTAATTCACATCTGAAATTATCTGTTTCAACTCTAAACTTTAGATCTGAAACAGGTTCTGAAATGTTAAAATAATGCGTAGATACTTTAAGAGTGGGTTATTTCAGATCAGAAAATTTGTTTTTTTTTGGCTATTTCAGATTTGAAAAAGATCTATTTCAGATGAATTTTCTGATCTAAAGATTTTAGTTTTTCTTGGTCAGGTCAGATCTGAAAAATCAATGATTCTGACGCAATCTATGCTACTCTTGTTTATTTTATAGCTTCTGTTAGCTGCTATCCTGTATTCAGCAAAATATCCATTTGGAAACGGCCGAAGTATGTTTCCCAGGGCATAAGAGAAATTTCGGAAAACGCATAAGTAGCGCGTGAAAATCAAAATGATAAGTGTTCTAATAATTTTTGATAACTTTTTAAAACAGTTGAACAAGAAGTTTAGTTTGAAACAAAAACTTTTTGTGTAATTATTTGGAAGTTTTTTTTACCGCTAACTAATCTAAATATAATTACGTTTTGCACAAGCAGAAAAAATGAAAATTCAATTTTTGCTCGAAATGAATCCATTTCAAGGCAACAAAGGTTCTCAGATCTAATTTCAGATCTGAAATTTTGTTTTTCGAGGTTTTTTAGAACTGAAATTATTGAGTTCTTATCAACTTATCAAGAAAAAAAAAGATCAAATTATGTAAGAAAAAAAAAGAATATCAGATCTTATGTCAAAAATCTGCTGGGTACGGGTGTTTAACTATTGACACTAGGGTACATTTAAACCAATGTTCTATTTATAAGCAGCAAAGAAATGAGATTTCAAAAAAAGCTTTTTATTGTATCGCCGGTACGTGCATTTTATAGAATTCGATTGTCGACAAACCTGGCTAACATTTCAGACCATATCCAATACTGATCCTTTGATTTTTTTTGCAATGTACAAAGAGTTGTAGATTGGATCAAGTAACTATTCATTTTTTTAGAATGGAACTCTTCAATAAAGTTTTCAGGGCAGGATCATAGAAAAGAGAAGAAAAGAATTCTTTTACTCAGAGTTGAACTACGATATTGCAAATAAATTGTTATTGAGTACATTTTTAACAAAAAAAGCATTTCAAAAACAGTTTCTGATATAGTTCAAGTACTACTATATTCTTCTGAGTCACTTGTATACTATGATCAGGCACTGCATATTGATCCAAAAATTCAATCCAAAAATTAAGCTGCCTAGAAATAATACCTTCTTTAATTTACTTTACATTTTGCTGTAAAAAATGAGGGAGTTTTTTGTGCGAATATTTACTTTTTGATTATAAAATAAGAAAATGATGAAAAAATTCAAGTCATTTAAATCAAATCTATCAAATTTTGAATGAACATTTTTTTTTCAACGGCAGGATGAAAATCGAGTCTTTTTAGGTATTCCGCCTTGAAATCAAAACTTCAGCATCTTGAACTGTAAGTATTTTAGTTGAATGGCAAGAAATAGTAAAACAATTTTCAGCACCATCTCAAAATGTTTTGTTCACAATTAAAATGAGTCGAACTACAATGAAACATAAACTGTTTGGTAAACCATTCATTTTTGTTCATAACACTGAATTTGTGGATGGATTGGTGGGTGATTCAAAATTTTTATCAAGGTAGCTGAGTTTTATCCAGACCAGAAAACAAAAACATTATAAGAAGCTTCCGGAAAAAAATAACAACTTTCACATCTGCTCCAATTTCGGCTTTACTAGAAATCCGCAAAAAAAATTGATCGCAATCTCATTAACTGAACCAATCGATGCGATCATTGTTTTATTCTCTGCACTTATACCTTAATGTATGGGCGTTTTGAAAGTTTGTTTTATTTGAGTCACCTCTCTCTTCAACGATAATTAAGCGGTTGAGTCCAGTTTTTTGTTTGCAAAAGGTAGTAGAAGTTTGCCAAAAGTTTGTCAACATCTCAAATTGTTTTGTTCGCAATTTTGAGTTGAATTTCAATTTAGCCGAATAATCCATAAGTGTAGATTATTTAGTACGCTACTCAAATTTTTTTAAATAAGCTGCAGGGATTTACCTAAGACAGAAAAAAAACCACGAGAAAATTGACCATTTTTGATATCAGCTCAAATTTTGGCGTAAGCGATCGCATTTGCTTTGATTTTTTAAAACTGAATGTTGGTAGTTAAAATTTTTTTGATTTGTCGTTGTCAAAATTGTTTTAGGAACCTACTGGCCAAAATATAATTTCCCTTGGGATTCCATTTTTTTGATATCATTCTGGAGTCTAATTGACCCTAAAGATTAATGTTTTTTTTTAGTTCAAGGAAGTTGCGAATGGTTGTGCTTAATTCGTCTGGTTTCAGAATTTTTTTCGTTGATTGGTCAGATGCAAATCATGATATCAAAAATGTCCGTCAATGCGTTTTTTCACTTCTGTCGTCACGTTTGGCAGTCTGCTATTTTCACCCCTCCTGTAGTTTTAGCTTTTCCGTTTTGATTCGAAAACTGGCCAGCCGAACTAAGTATGTTCCGACAAAAGTATGTTTTTTTCCGCTGAACGACATTTTCCCATCAATTATCTGAAAGTATCAGTACAATGACCCATTTTATCAGTAAGTTATCGAAATTTAATTTTAGCTCAGTAACACGGATCATTACGCACCGTGGATCCAAACCCGGGTTAATGATAACAACTTTTTACTTTGTTGATTTCTGTTTTTTTTGTGCTTAAGGATCATGATTTTTGAAACAGGCTAAAAAATATGAAAAACACAGAAACATTTATCTTGTGTTGAGAAAATTTTGTTCTCGTGTATTAATTTGAGCGCAAATACTCGTCCATGTTACGTGTGTTTTTACTTGAAATACAAAAAAAAACACGTAAAATTTGCTCATGTGAAAAACGTAAAAACTTCCAAGAGTGTAGTCACCAATAAATCGCCGGCGTTTCGTATCAACAATTACTTATGAATTCTGCAATGTGAGCGCTCTACCTTCGCATTATTTTTCCAAATTGTTTTTTAAATTGCTTAAAATGACTCCTTAGAACCAATGGAGGCCTCGAAATTTTTTTACGTAAATATTGATTGCAAACGCGGGCAATTCATTGGTGACTACCTTCATGAAAATTTTTCATGCATTCAAAGTTTTTTCACATGAGCAAATTTCAATCTTTTTGCAATATAAGTTAAAATACATGAAACACACGAAAGTGTTCGAGCTCAAGTTAACACACAAGAGCAAGATTTGAGCCTGTTTCAAAATTTATCATCTTTGTAAAAAAAAATATTGTGGCCATTTTTGCTATTGCAAGCTTTGGCAAAATTTTCTGCGCCGCAGGCAAATTTTTAAAAAAAGCTGTAAAATTTTTACGTAATTATTGATTGCAAACGCGGGCAATTCATTGGTGACTACCTTCATGAAAATTTTCATGTATTCAAAGTTTTTTCACATGAGCAAATTTCAATCTTTTTGCAATATAAGTTAAAATACATGAAATACACGAAAGTGTTCGAGCTCAAGTTAACACACAAGAGCAAGATTTGAGCCTGTTTCAAAATTGATCATCTTTGTAAAAAAAAAATTTGTGGCCATTTTTGCTCTTGCAAGCTTGTTGCAAGATGTATTCAAGTTAAGTAAAACCTATTTTGGCTCAAGCTTTGATGAAATTGGAGAAACATACGTAGAGCAAGAAGTGGAAAGAAGAGTGTTTGTAACTCAAAAGCAGAAACTGGGAATTTGAACCAAAAACACTTTCAATATAATACGAATGAAGTTTAATATAGATAACCACAGGAGTTTGATGCTTTTGTTTCTTTCATTTTTCCGTGTCTATGAGCTTTACTCGACACTCTTTTGATATTGTGTTTCAAGTTGCTTAAAATGACTCCTTAGAAACAATATCAAAAGAGTATAGAGTAAAGTTAAAGAAACGAAACAATCAACCACCGGTGGGTGTCTATTTTAACCTTTATTCCTATTATATTGATACAAGGATTTGGTTTAAAAACAAATTTTTTAACGTTGAACTTTTTGTACTTTTTTTCTGCATTTTGTTCGCAATTTTATCAAAGTATAGGCCAGCACAGTCTTTCTTGCAACTAGCTTGCAACAGCAAAAATGGCCACTCTTTTTTGCATCAATATCTATAATTCTACGAAAAAGTGGAGCTAGAAAAATACTATAGCCAGCCAGGATTTTACAAAGGTTGACATCCAAAAAAAATTGTCAATATCCCATTCCATTAATAGAGTTTATGAAGAAAACGTGTTTTGCAATAAAAAACTGCGAATTCATGCAAATTGTTTTCAGGAATATTGAATAAAACTTATTGCGCTTTTTTGCTGAATGACAGTTTTTTTTCTGTCATAAGTTTAATTTTTTTGTATGGAAATTGCCTGTCACGCAATTTTCATTCATGAGAATTGCATGATAAGCATAGCCAGAAAAAAAAATTGTTGAAAAGTTTTTCAGATCACAATTAGAGCTACTTTTTTAAAGATGCAAACATTAACCAAAAATTGCTTCTATTATCAAAGTTTTAAAATTGTTGCCTATAAAAAGTCCAGACCAAGCCTTTTTACATCAAGGAATCAAAAAATAAGATGCAAATTTTTCTTTGCGATGTCGGGATTTTTATTAATCTAGTTTATTTTATAGCAAGTGAATACAAATGCGATTTGGCTACGTAAGCGATTTGGCTGCCGTTTTACCTGTTTCTTCATCAGCGAAATTTTTTGTTTTGTGTTTCAAGGCAGAACACGAATAAATAAAACGAAACACACAAAGATATTTTTTCAATCCGTGGAAAATCTCTTGTCACTTAAGAAAAAAGCTAATCATACAATTTTATTGACGAATAAAAAGCAACTTTTTAGTCATATCATTTCATTAATAAAACAAATGCTAGTCATGCCATTTTCATACCAGTTTTTTCTTCAATGGAACAATATGGATTTGTTTCACAAGCTTTTTTAAAATGAGAATTGAACGACTCGCTGTTTTATCAAACTGCGGCTTTTGTACTCATTCATTCTTGGTCTTTTTCTCACTCAATCACCTTCGGGAAAATTGGGAAAACTCACCCTTGCGTGATTTTTTTTATTTAGCTTTCTCCTTTTAAATAAAAAATTGGTATTGGAATGTATCAGGGGCGGATATAGGATTTTCTCGAGGGGGGGGGGGCGGATTTTCAAAAAAAATTCGAAAATTTTGACGACCTTTTTTTTAGGTCGACCAAATTGATTTTTTGAGCTCTCCCAAAGCACTGTTTTGCCCCTATTTTGGCAAAATTTTCTGCGCCGCAGGCAAATTTAAAAAAAAACAGTCAAAAAAGCCGTTTTTGGGCACTTTTTGAAAAATTTTGACAAAAAAATCGCGTTTTTTTTGGCGCGCTCCCCCTCAAAGTTATTATATATTGGCGCCAAAGGCGCCTTTAGAAAAGTTTTAGGGTCGGTCGGCCAAAAATGGATTTCTGAAAAAGCATCAAAGGGTCGGCAGGGGGTCGAATCCCTGAGGGGAGGTGCGTCCGCAACACCCCAAACCCCCCCGCCCCACCCCTAAATCCGCCCCTGGAATGTATTGTGCGTTTTGATAAGCAACCAACCGGCTCCTCTTGACTGTTGAAATTTTCTTATCCGGTTTCTGGTTTAACAGATAAGAATGAAGTTATGATAGTATGTAAAAAGTGATAGAAACAGATATCCGCACTCACCTCTAAAGTGACTTAAAAAAATTTCTCATGTTTGGCAACGGATAGTGAATTACCTGACTAAAACTTAAAATTGTCACAACTCTCATACAAAATTATTGATGAAAAAAAGATGAAAAGTATCGGAGTTTGAATTCAGATTACACTGGCTTGATTTTTTCTGAGTTCGCATATTTATTTTAAAGTGTTTTCAAAGCTTATTTATGTTATGATTTAAAGTTTTTATAAATATTTCTAACAATTAGAGTTGAAATTAAGTTATTGCAAAATTACTCTAAACGTTCTGGTATTTTAAGCCGCTTTTTAGTTAGAGGGTAATCATTTATATTTGACTTTTCAACAAAATAAGTACAAATTCTGAATGGACAAACAATCAAAAAGTTGCAAACACTAGAAGTGAAAAAACTTATTTTTTTTTAATCAACATGGAATCGTACACCGTTTTCACGGACAAAGAAGAGTAGGTACAAATCATGGATGTGATTTCTGCAATACTAGAGGTGGAGGTTTTGGTTCAAAAATTTTTTTTCTACTGCCAGACCCAGATGTTTTAAGCGGTATAGCAAATTATTTAATGAGATTGTAATTGACTTTGATTCTGAAAAACTTCATAACTAAATGTTCTAACCACTAGTTCACTCGTAATTGTATGCTCAGCAAACAACTCGTAATTGTATGCTTTCAACTTAAGCATTTTGATGCCTTAAAAAAGCATAAAATCATGTCGCAATTGTAAGTAATGTAAATCTTATGCGACAGCTAAATAATAGCCCGCTCATCAACTCAAGCGCTTTGTGTATAATTTTTATTGTTTGTAAAATAAAAAATCTAGAAAAAAATTTTAAAAGAAAAACGGTTATTTCAGCCCACGTAAGTCTTATTTTTTATCACAAGCATTTGTTTCAAGTATAGCAGTCAAGTATAGCAACGAATTTGATTTCATTTCTTCCAAAACTTCGCTAACAAGTATCCGACATCTCAAACTCATAAAAAAACTGAAGTAAATAGGATTTTTTTGTGTATTTTATTTGATTATAACAAACAGCTATACTTAATTACTGCATATCTTATCTATTTAAAGTTTTTCCTAAATTTAACTCTATATTGTAACTATAGTTAATAAATGTGCTTATGATTGGTTAAAGTTTTGTTTTTGTATAATTACGTTCGACTCAATTTTAAATTGGTCAGCTGTATAACTAAAGTCTCGCTAAAAATATATCTTGGAAAAAATATAGATCTTTTGGACCATCTATTGAAAAAGAATCTGGGTCAAACGGTCTTGTTATAGAAAACCACTTCATAAATGGTTTTCCATAACAAAAAAGAAATGATTTCTCTTTAAAGGAGGGCATCGAAGTTTTGGAGACATTTTGAATAAATCTTTGTTTGAGATAATCCATTACCAGCCAGGCGGCCCTTTCCGACCTAGATAGTTTTAATTATCGGCAAAAACGTAGGGAAAGCTGCTTTGACATGAGAAAAACTTCAGAACCGAGCAATCCGCTAAACATTTTTTGTAAGAATTAATTGTAACAATATGCAAAATTAGCTTAATTTTGAATTTTTTAACTAAATTGCGCAACTCAGTGAAAGTAAAACCGAATATTAAGCCTGGATATTTTAACGTCATCTAATAAGCAATTTTTTCAAATCCAACTTATATAAACAACATATAGTTCTAAGTATGATAGCCAACTGCCCAGCAAAAATCTAAAAGGACTTCGGGTTCTTTTGAACTGCATTTCTGAATAAGATACTTTACAAAATCTAGCGAGCCATTGCATTCTGGGCTGAAGTTAAGAAAAATTCAAGGTCGTGAAAAAGTCTTGTAAGATTCTCTTAAGACCTGCATTCATAATGTGCAGTTAATAAACCAAAAGTTGATAAGCACAAAATTTCTTTAAATAATCACCTTTTTAGAAAAATTTATCAAAAATTATGAAGAAACTCGTAAAATCATGCGTAGATTACATGCACTTAGGCATTTTTTGCATATGTATGTCATTTTTTTCTTGACTTTTTTTCGTTCACAACTATTTTTGATTGTTATTTATATTTTATTCAATTAACTCAATACTCCTTCTTAAAAATACAGCAGGCCTTTTCTTCTGACTTGCAAAGAAAGTTATCAACTATTTGTGCTTCTTTTGCAATGTAAGGAGCTCGCTGTAAACAAATTTTCTATTTACTTTTTTTAAAAGCACACTTTCATTTTCACTAACTTTTTTTAATTTTTTAAGACAATTTAAGCAGCACGAAAATAAGGAAAGGGAATTTTATGTATACAGGAAAAGGATTTTTCAGGAAAGGGAATTTTATGTATACAGGAAAAGGATTTTTCAGGAAAGGGAATTTTTTGTATACATTTTGGTTTTCGTCCATGACGTAACAGAAAACTTCCCACAAAAAATGAGTATACAATTTTTGTGCGAACCCCGACTGATTAAATAAAATTGCTTAGACAAACAGAACAATATTTACAACCACTAAGGTTTTTGAAAAAAAAAAGAAATCCATCTAGCCTTGTACGTTAAAATACGTTATTATCTGCACAAGATCAGTTTCGGAAACCCCATGCAACCTTTTCAGCAAGAAGGGGTTTGTTATGTAGATAAAATTAATCAAATTTTCGACCGATTTGATTGCGGCAAAACTAAAATTCGCAATATGTAGCTGTAATGCTAATTTACTGTTGTATTTAATGGGTTGGATATTCTTAAGTATATAACAAAGGGAAAAAATTGTTATGTAGATCCGAAGTGTGTCGACAGGTTTTGTGTTTTTTCATAGAACTACCAAAACAACAATTACTGATTGTAACAAAATCAAAGAGAAATGAAGGCAAAAAGACTTTGCTCCCGTTAAAGTATGAGTACTGAGGGGGGCGTTGATAAATTTAATGAAAAAACAACAGTTTCAAGTGGTTTTCTGACAATTATCGTGTTTTAGGTTGTGGCTTTGTCGTTTTTTTTGAGCGACAATTGATTAAGTTTTCGTTCATTCTTTCTTATGTAGCCTTAAGAATTTGTAGATTGAGCTTTAAAAAACTTCGAAAAAAAAACATCTGAGAAACTACTTAAAACCAAGATTTTGGCATCGGAGAAACATTAGTTGAAAATTGATTTTGTTTGACGTCATTTCCAAAATATCAGAAGAAATCAGCTAAAACTCTAGCTTGAGCCGAAATGATCTAATTCTTTCTAAAGAAACTACAAGACAAATTTATTATGAAAATTGAAACCACCGAAGTTTTCAACAACTGTGCTAAAAAATTTTCTACTTCATCACCTTGATCAATAGCCAATGGTTATGTTATAAAACTATGCTGCGTTCTTGCAAAATTCTTGACAAGATGTATGTATGTTTGCAAGATAAGCCTTATTCAAAATAAACAAAAATTTGCAAGATCGCAGAATCTTCTAACTGAAACCCAGGTACTTACGATTCGTGGAACTACTAAAAAAGAAAGCCACGTACTAAGGACGCACCTATTAGTGACCCATAAATACATACAGCACGCCAGCTGAGACAGCTCTAGCTATTTTTAAGTTTCATTGTATATTTTTTCCAGATTTTTTGAAACTCGAAATTCAATTTGCAACTCATTGAGATTTTAGTGACTTGGAAGTTCAAACTTTTACCAACCCTAATCCAGATGAGACTTTAGGGTTTTTCTGATCTTTTCTGGATCTTGCGCGTGTAATGGGTTAGCCTAGCTTGTGAAAGCTAAAATATTTTCACTGTTAAATGTTTTCATTATAGGGGTAGCAATTTTCTCCTAAAAACTAAAGGGGAATGAGTTTTAAAAATCTTAAATTTTTGTACGATCTAACATTCAAAGTTCTGGACGGATTCTTGCTTTTTCTCAGTCCAATATCGAATATATCAGTTTTAGTTTTTTTCACTCAGTCTCAACTCATGCATGTTGTTTTTCAAGATTGATTTTGCAGTTTCAAAGTTGATCGGGTATTGCGAACGTTTGAAGCAAGAAACAAAAAAATTAGATGCAATTGTTGAGGTTTTTAACAACTTTCAAATGATATATCTTTTGGTGGATCCCATTTGGCGTTAGGTTAGCTTCGCTGCTTTCGATAACGATTATTTAATTAGGATCTCCTCAACTAGCACCCTTTGCAAGGGGGGACTCGTTACTAAGTAAAAAAAAAATGCTCCTTCTTAAACGTTGATATATTTCAATATAGTGGTGGCAAACCTTCACTAGAAACCAAAGAGGGAAATCGTTGAAAAGATTTACAAATTCTGTACGATTGAGCAATAAATCTTTGGAACAGAGAATTGCTATCTCCGTTGATCTCTCTTCAAGCTTTGATGATCAAACAAATTTCCTGGGTACTTTTTCGTAATTAACACAGGGTGAAAAATCATTCACATTGATAGGTTTTGGAGACGTAAAAAGAGGTGAAATGTATGGTGAATAATAGAAATAAAAAAGGATGTGTTGGTGTTCGAACATTCAGATCCAATTATATTTTTATTACGCCTAGAATCAGGAGCAGAAGTCGAGTTTTGCATGGAAAAAGGGCGTGTTTTCAGAAAAATTATCTACAACTTCGACGAATTTTTAGTCCAACAAAACTCAGCTCTTCTAAGCACTAACAATGCCCTGATATAATGCTACAGCCACAATTTACTGCAATGTATCACAATGTATTTCTTCTTGCTACAATGTATTACTTTAACCAAAACGTTTTTTTATAGATAACCAGCCAGAGGCCTAACCCTAGGGTTATTTATTTAAGGTTAACTAAGTTATGGCTACCTTACAAGAGCTCGCCTTGTAAATTGCAGGGTATGTACGAATTAAACCCGCAATCATATGATTACTGGGCACCATCATTACCGATGCGCCACAATTCCACAAAAGTGTAATTTAGATAATTTGGCTCTTTTTCATTTTCCCCCACCTCATACGAACATGAATTTTATGGTGTAACGGGTGGTTTTAAAAGGTTAATTATGAAGACCAAATATATTTGTCATTACCTAAATAGTCGGTATGTCGATTTTCATAACAGTCGAACAAAGTGAACATAATATTACTAGTAAAATTTTGCAGGCGGGGGGAGAGGAAAAAGAGCCAATAATTTTTAAATTTTTTTGATACTCTATAATTTAGTGTATTTTGGCAACGATGGTGACCTTTGAGAACTTAAGAACTGACCGAAAACAAGATCTAAACAGCAATAAAGGACAAAAAGGGAAAATCCCCCTAATATGAATTTTATGGTCTAACGAAGGGTTTTACAAGGTTAATTATGAAGACCAAATAGGTTTGTCATGGCCTAGTTAGTCTGCATGACTATTGGACAAGGTGAACAGTAATTTAAAAGATAAAAAAATTGCAGATGGGGGAAAAGGAAAAAGAGCCGTTTTGTTGATACGCAAGTAATCCATTCAGTTATTGCCCAAAATAATGATTTCTCATATTGAAAATGATCAAAAAATCCTTTATTTCTGGGTAATATTTGAAGTTGTTAAAAAAGAAACCTATTGCTGAAATGTTATATTGCAGATGAGCACAATGTTCAAAGATTATCAGTTTTTCCTTTTTGTAGTTTCCCTTTTTCCTTTTTCCTTTTTGTTGTTTTTCCTTTTTAAAGTTTTTTATAGTTAAAGAAATTAATCTCTGGAAATTAATCCATGTAGAGAAAAACAAACAGTTTTTTGGAAATTTCAAGCAGGTGGGTTCCAATTGTGGTCATATAATTCAAAACAGACCCCTTGAAAAATTGAAACAACCCTTAATTTATGATGATTTATCACTAGCCTAAAAGATTTTTTTTCTCAGAAACACGGAGAGAAGTATGCTTAGAATTTGTTTTCGAACACCATTAAGGGATTGTATCGTGAACTTGAACGGATTTAGATTCCTGTGCTGCTTTGCAGATATTCGAGACATCTGGCGAGTTGTTTCTTCGCTTTCTTCGGAATCACCACGAAGTGTTTGACGAGGAGAATTGTGAGGCCACTGTCGGGTGGAAAATAGGAACAATTCTTCTCTATGCCTTTTGTGCAGTATTTCTCTTACTTCGTAGTCTTGAAAATTGCAGCAAGCTGCTTTTTTTTTATTTCTGTATAGTTTTTGACCAAAAAAATATTTTTTTGGCCTTTGGCTCTCTTTTGACATATTAGCTGAGTGAATTGTTCCTGTTGACGAGACTGAAAGAGCGCATCCAAAGCGTGATATAGCTCTGGGCTGTTGTGGCGCGATACTTGAACATTTCGTTCGACCACGTTTCATCGTCCAAGGCCACGCCCAAATCACCCAAACCTTGTTGACGCGTATATCTCGCTGAAAAATCAGCCATAACTTCACATTTAAAAACATTTGACGCGATTTTTGTTTTAAAAAAAATTATTATTTAGCCCTGAAAACTTCTGAGCCAATGTCATCACCAAAACTCAGAAATCATAGCAGTCATTTGATACTTAGCAAAATAATTAACGATGACTCACTCAAGTATCTGATCCTCCTGAAACTGACTGATCATCTTTAACTTGAGACCGGTGACTGCATGTGAATACATCAGGATCCGGAACCAAGCTCATAGTTCTATGGTTTTTTTGGTTTTAGTGCCTAGATCCCTAATTCCCTTTGCTGTTTGAACACATCCTCACTGCCTTGGGTTTTGCCCACTTGCTCGACTAATACTTGAGCCAATGTGACACAATTTGATACCTGTGACACAATTTTTTTTCTGACCAATCAAATTAGGAAAGAACTTTTTGTTCTGGTGCGTTTCAGTTTTATTTGATTTCCACGCAAAATCAGATACCACAAATAATCACCAGAATCTGATGAAGTTCAAACCATTTAAAAGCCCTTTCAGTCTTAATTCAAACGACAATAAAAAACTCAAAAAACGCAGTCTCGAGAAAGACCGGTTTAATTTTTTGTGTTTTAGTTCACGTAACGTTTGTTAAAAGTAACATTGTTCATTCAGTGTAAGAAAAAGTAACTTTACCGAACTAAAACTAATATTGCAAGCTTTATTCAGCTTTTAATTGGCGAAAAAATGTTTTGTTACAAATTGAAAGTATTTTTGCTAAAAAGTTACAGAAAATTTTTTGAATGTTTTTCTACAATAGCTGAGAACAGATAACCTCGATTTTGTCGACTTCATTTTTTTAAAACGTTTGTAAAATTTTTTTGTCATACCGCGCACGCATATTGACACTTTTTTCATCAAGAAAAATGTTTTTGTAGTTTTTTTATGAACCACAATAACCGGTTACTTCTGTTTTCAAATTGATTTGCTGTAACTGTAACTGGAGTCGATACATAGGTTTCACATGCCAAAATTTTTGCAGTTCTCCTGACTGGATTCTAGTAATTAACCTCCAGGGGTACCAAAGTGAAATTTTTTTGACTTGCAGCTTTTGTGTGTAAAGAGTTAAGGAGCGAATGGTGCAAAAGTTAGAAATCAATCGCAAGGTGACTCATGCGCAGTTGAATAATCACGGAATTTGCATTATTTCACTACAGCAAAATTCTAACTGAAATTGATCGATTGTAAATTGCTGGGCCCCCATTGATGATTTGATCAAAAATTAAGGAGTAAGCTGAACTTTTTTGGTTTAGTTAGAAGCTTTGTCAGAAATTTTGTTTAGAGAACATCGCATTTGGGCTGCAAGTAATTACCATGCATCAAGAAATACTAGTGATTTAGTGTATTCCAGGTGCACAGGCTGTGATGCTAAAAAACTAAAAAGCAACAGAGTAACTTTTTTCCATCTCTGTAGAGAAGTGAACCTGCAACATTTTTAACAGCAACACTAAAATAAACAACAACAACAGCAAAAACGAAAATAAAATTAACAACAACGAGAACAACAGTAGTAGCGATAACAAGACAAACAACACAAACAACAACAAAACATTTACAACAACAAAACTAACAACAGAAATAAAAACAACAAGAATCAAAATATACAATAGAGCACAAAGAGTCAATAACTAATTGATTATTCAAATTGCAGTATGCAGAACTGGGAGTTCTGCAATTTTACTACACTTTTCTAACAAGTTCTGTGATCTAAATAGCGTTAAAGATTTGGAGATGAACACAGGCTTGATTTTTATAGTTCTTGTTGAAATTAACTTATAAGTCTGTATTCAGATAGATAAGGGACAAACTTGGGAAAAACGTGAGAGGAAACGACTGCAGAGAGCCTTTCAGGCAGTTGCAAAAAAGTATGTTTCTTCCAACAAGTTGCAAGTCTCATAAAAAAGCAACACGATAAATGGAGATCGATTTGTAGAGATTTTGAAAGTATATAGATGCTATATGGATGTAGCAAGATTTATTGATCCTGTGACTACAAGTCAGTTAAATTGAATTTAGGTAGCATATTTTTTTAAACTTTGGAACTTGAGGATTATGGAGACGAACCTATGGTAGATTAAAAGAGAGTTCTGAATGAAGTGACCAGTTTTTCATTTACAAACAGAGTTTTGTATTCAGAACAGTAAACCATATGATTGATTCATAAGAGCAAACAAATAAAGAGTTATGTTGTTTTACTCACTGCAATAAACTCAAGATAATTTATCCTCATACCAAACCGTCGATTATGAGAAAAGGAATTACAATTCCTATTTTGTTTTAAATTTGTATAAATAATAGGTATACTCGATATAGAGCAGTCATGTTTTCATTATATATATATATATGTTTTTGAAAACCCAGTGTTTTTCAAGTGCTAGTAGGTTTCAGCATAGTTAAATTTTATAGCAAAAACATATTTAATAGTACTCGCACTATAAAAGACCTCATAGGAAACAATAGTCATCAAATCTCACTACTTTTTAAAATTTTATTTTTGCTAAAAAGGGGAAAAACTCATATTTTCAGCAAAACTTTTACCATTGTCTTAACTAGAAATCAGTTACCGGCGTTCTTTGAAGCATCTCCATCGGTGGAAACCTTAGACTCTGTAACCAATCATTTCAAACAGTTGAGTCCAGGGGAAAAGTCGAAGTAATGCTGTTTTGTGGATCGTTTCATATGTTCTTAGAAGCTAGTAAATCAGTTCCACTTAACGTGTGTTGATAACCAGCTCATTAAACAGCAACAACAACAACATTGAAAAAGCAACATCAACCACAACAACAACAACAAAAACAACAACAGCAACAGCAGCGTAATCAAGAGCAACGACAGCAACACGACGGTTTTATGTTAATAGCAAATTTATCTCATTGATGTGGCTTGATTATTATTTTTTATTTTTGGGGCGTCCTGGCAGTGACAGAAATGGCTAAAAAATTGATTATCTTCTAAAAAAAATACAAATTTCAGATCTGTTGAATTTTTTTCATGTAAGAACTCCATTATGTAGTTCTAATAACTGAGTATGATGCATTTTGTTTTGGAAAAGCTCTATACTATATATCTTCATCATATTATCATTGCCAGAACATTCTAAAATTACTTTTTTTCTGTATTAGTTTGCATGCGTACTATATACAGAATATATTCAGATTATATACAGATTATCTTAGAATTATGTAGTGATTATATACAGATTATATACAGAATATATGCATAATATACTTAGGTATAAACAGACTATACAAACTATATACAGATTATATTGATTTTCTTCTCAATCAGATAATATGTGTATATTGAAACATTAATATACTCTATATTTTTCAATGAAAATTTTGTGGTGATGTTTGATCTGAAAAAAAAAACTTAAAAAACACTATTGTGGAAATATGTTGCAGCCAAAACAAATTGCTCTATATTACCTTCTGTAATTTTTTGTGGAATTTTTTCTTAAAATTGCGCTAAAAAAATTGGCCATTTAAATGAAAATTGAAGAAGTTATGCAAAAAATTACTTTTTTTGCCGCGCAAACCCTTAGATTGCAAAGTCTTAGAGGGATCTGTTGAAATTTTTAATTTGCGTGAGCAATTTTCCTCCAGTGGGTTCAACTCACTGTAACCTTGAGGAAAATTTTTCTTGTTTACAAATTTTTAACAAGTTTGTGTAAAAAATCATTATTTTAATTTTTGAATGGTCGAAAATGAAATGGTTACAACCCCTATAGTTTTTAGGCATAAAATTTTTTTTAAACAGATTTTATAATTATTATATACAGATTATCTACAGATTAACTATAAATTATCTGCAGATTATCTGCGTATGATATACAGATTATCTACAGGTTTTATTGTACAAAGGTTGTACACTGACTATATACAGATTATCTACACAATATATAAAGGTTAGGTTAGAAAAAAATCGATTATTTTGGCACTGAAATCCATTCATTTTTGGTGGAAAAAATAGATTCGATCTGAATAAGATTGAATATTGTTCGCAAAAGTGTTGTAGATAAATTGATTCTATACTTACGTAAAGCTGTAGATTTTTCTGTATAAAATTAATTTTTTCCATTTTTATCACTGCGTGTCATGTCATCGGATTTTTTTGAGTCATTCTGTTGAAAAACAGATGGTCGACAGTCATTTACAATGTGTCCGAAGTTGACATTCTCTATGATTTTTGAATGTTTTCTTTCTCCTGTACATGAAGGTTTAGCTAGAGCTCATGTTAATTCCATGCCAATCAGTTCACGTCCAGATAAAATTAGGATGATTAGGATGATTATAATGCTAGGATACACTGTTTGGTTTGCAAAAACTATCTAAAAAGTGATTTTTTTTCATGGCATTGGTAAAAAGGTTAAACGGTTCAGAACTTTTGCATTGTAGCTCCTCGAATTACATTATCCAAAGCCATGCCACGCTACTGAACGATACTTGATTTGCTTGAAGGAAAAGCTAAATGGGTTTTCTTGAACAAAAAACAACAAAACTCGGAGAAGTAATCTCACCCCATTCAATGATGAGTAAATCTCGGGGTGCAAGTCGTTCGGAATAGTTGGCGACAAACTCCACCATAACATAAGGTAGAAAGCACATTATGTATGAAACACCGAGAATGCCGAACAATTTAATCAGCGATGCCTTCCGCTCTTGAATAGCCTGGTTGCTGCTGGAGCTGGTAGCTGTGTTTTCCCGGCCCAGAACTTTACTGGTCCGGTAGTAGAGAACTGGCATCACTAGAATAGAGGGAACAGTACACAGGAACCCGATCACTTGTCGGATGTAGAAGCGATAGAACAGACAATGCTGCATTTGGGTATCGTTACCAACAACTTCTTTTGGGCAATGTTCACATTATGAATTTAACGACTTTGAGCAATTTTTAAGCCAAAGCAAACCAAGACTGATCACTTTTTCACAACTTTTAGACTAATGACCAGGGGCGGATCTAAGATTTACTCGAGATGGGATGGGGCGGATTTACAAAATATATTCGAAAATTTCCTGTGCCCTCTCAAATCACTATAAAGAGCCTATTTTGACAAAATTCTTACCAAAAAATTTGGGTTTATTCGGCTCGCTCCCCCTTAAAATTAGTATATATTGGCGCCAAATGCGCCTTCAGAAAAATTTTAGGGTCACTTGGCCAAAGTTGATATCTCAAAATAGTACGAAGGAGGAACCATTTGGGTCGGCAGGGAGTCGAAATCCTGTGGGGCGCGTAGGCCTCCCGCCCCTTCCCCCCTAAATCAGCTGGTGATCATTACTTGATTTCTGTGAGCGAGAAAGTCTTGACTTAGGAACTTGTCATGACTTCTCGCTTAATGCATTTGAGGGTATTATGAAAACGTGTGTGCTGATGTTGGTAGCGTCTGAAACCTCGCATTTTTGTAGATAAGGCTGCGTGACCACGCAATTTTATTATTCGACTTCAGAAAAATGAGAAAATTAATTATAATCAGCAAGATATCCTAAATTCTATAACTGCGATAGTTAAATTCGATAATTTAATTCTTTAATTTCAAGTAAGTTTGCGTGAAGAACAACTGCAGTACTGCTCGTATCAGAAGGATATCAGAGGTTTCAACTGCCATTTGATGAGTCGTTTTCTAACAGTTTTTTATTTCTCGACACAATAAGCTATCTCTCTAATTGTTAGTCGAGACCTCCAGTGTTTTGCTCTAATACGATAACCGTTTTCTTCTGATACTGTTTGGCTTCCCGTTAATCTTGAATTCATACTGACTGAAACACAATTATTCGGGAATCAATGTGTTTTAGACAGTATAAAGTCAAGAATTGTCGGAAGTAAACAGTCACAAGAAAACAATTCCCGTATCAGAGCGAAACTCTGGATTGCTAGATTACCACTTGAAGTGTCCCAAATAGCTTATTCAGTTAAAAAAAAACCTTTGAGAAACCGACTCTTTAATTAGCAGTTGGAACCTCAAGAATTCCCTCTGATACAAGTAGTACTGTTGTTAATTTACACAAATTTCGACTCTGTAAAGTCGGTAAGATATTTATGTCTAGAGCAATAACAAAATATATCTATTTTATTTATGAAATGACTTGCATGAAGTTCGAAATTTTACTCATTTTTAAGTTTCTGAAAATGATTTATCTAAATTAAATTCAGGCAAGCTTTTCGATTTATTCATTTTTAAACAAAAAGAAAAACTTCGACAAACATTTTTGCGTAATCAAAACGACATCGTTTTCTTGATATTACGATGCCAAACTGTGTATTTGTGTATTTTGTGAACTGTATGCGAAATCCAAAACCAAGAGAACTCTGCTCTCTTTAAACTTTTTTGTTTTCTTTAATCGTTTCGACAAAACTCTAACAAGTTCAAAGAGTTGTCTTTGGATTCCGAAGACCTGCACACACCAAACTGTGCGCCTCTACAGTGCACAGTTGGGCCTCGTAATAGAGCTCAGATAAAAATTCACGTGTAATTGTCTTGTCTTTATAAAATTAGGTGGGTTTGGAAAATGTTTCTTGGCCACATAGCATAACCCGAAGTGAGGTACCATGGATAATAAGCGATTATAATTGATTCTCGTGGTCACAGAAGTTGCCATTATAATCGATTTCAAATACACTTTGGGACCACGCAATCGATTAGAATCCATTTTTTTCGTAATTAATAGAGAAATTAAACCGATTATGCTCCTGTTAAAGTCTATTATAATGGATTATAAGGCACAAAAAGTTATCACAAAGCCTACTCGACTTCTAAACCTGCTTGAACTTGATTCATTTTTGCAAAACCATATCACTCACATTTTAAACACGGATGTTCTCAATTATAACAGCCAAGTTGGTCATTTCCAAACTTACAACCCCCCCCCCCCCCACAATCAATTCTCTGCACACCTACCCCACACAACACACCACACACACACACACACACACACACACCTACCTTCCCCTACAACTACTTCCACCATGGTTTTTGGTATAGAGGATGGGGTCGTAAAAAACTGTAGAAGAGTGGAATAAATGTGTTTGTGTGTGAGGGGTGGAGAAAAAGTGGGGGGTTGAGCGCCTTAACGGTGTTTTTCCCGTATTTTCATAGTTAATGTAAGTAAAGGTAAGTGACGTGGGAGGGCATGTGTCGGTACAAGAAGAGAATAAGAATGGTGGGAGTTAGTGTAAGTATTTAGGAGGGAGAGAGCAGCCTTTTTGTTGTAGCTAAATGTAAAACATAATTTAGCTATTGCTAAGTTCAACTTTTGAATAGTTATTTTTATGGTTTTGGGATATCTAGGCTCTCACTCATATAAGATTTTCTAATCCATAAAAACTCCATATAATCCATTACATTCTTTTATAATTGGTTTCTACATCATTTCTTTTTTAGTCGAATATGAACTCATTGTAATTGATAGTTTTGGAAGTTTGTGGAGACATAACATGAAACACCATTGTAACCGATTATTATCCATGGAATCTCCTTGAGGCAACCAATCCGCGATAAGTTGCAATCTTACGAGTCTTGTTTCGTTATAAAAATAGCATGTAAAATTATAATGGTGTTATGAGTTTCATTTTATTGCCAAAAAATTTAAAATTGTTTTCATAATTTCTTTGAAGTCAAAAAGATTTTGATTCCTTGAGCACTATTTAAAACGTCTTATCTGAAAAAATGGCTAAAAAAGGATAGACGAAAAGCTCCCGCGGTAGGTGAATAACAAATCTTCTAAATAAATTATGAAAATTAAATCAATTGCTGATATTTTAGTGGTTAAAATTTTAAAATATGCATCATGAAGCATCTCTGATGGAGAATAAAATAAAAAAAAAAAATTTGAACTGATCTGGTATTTTTTAAAACTCTTTTTTCATTTGTCATCTAAGCCAACGTCTACAAAAAGCATGAAATAAAAGTAATTCAGATGGAAAGTAAAAAAAATGGACAAACAAAAAGGAATATACTTGATTGTAGTCAATTATAATCTATTTGTTGCGCAAAACATAAGGACGAGAAATTTGATTTAAAATAATTGATTATAATTTATTATAGTCGATGATAACTGTGTCGAAAAGAGATAAATTAAAAGTCGATTATAATCGATTAAAATGTGTTTAACGAAATTATATTTGATTTCAAAAACAGTGATTATAATTGACTATTATGTGACTGAAATTGTTTTTCTCAATTTCAGTAAGACTGGTAGTAAATCGAATTATAATTGTTAATTATCGCTTGAAACGGGATGCGGGAAAAATTGATTGCAACTGGTTAAACATTTCTATGAATGATTTTGATTTACCACTTGAAAAGTTTAGAGTAAAATCAGTACTCAATTGATGATAACGCCTTTTTGTCAGTTTGTAACAAATGGTGCTTAGGCAAAAAAAAAATAATCAATTTTTGAGGCTCAGAAGTGGATGAGGTTGTGTTTTGATCGAGGAGCAGCCAAAATAATAAATATTAACTTTGAGCACATTTTAACAAGTTTTTCTCAAGCGTGGTCTCGCAAAATTGTTTGACGCAGTATGGATATCCTTCAGTATTTTCATTTTTCTAAAACTTTTTCAAACAAAGCTTTTGACAAGCAATACATATCACTTAGTCTAACAAATTTGAAGTTAAAAAGGATTTCCACCGTAGTCAGTTTCATACAAAAGCAATCAGGTTAATAGTAAACCGAGACGTGCTGGGTCTAATTTGGTCGAAAAGGCAACACCTACTTTTTCAGTTTAATTTTCGATAGTTTGTACTTATAAACTGGAAAAAAAACAGACGTAAAGAGGCCAAATAAGGTTTTTGTATATTTTTGACAATTTCAACAAAGAAATGTTGTTAGTTCATTTTGAACAGTGCAATAAATTGACTAGCATATTTTCAATGACCGACTTAAAGTGACTTGAAGACAACTTAACTCAAAATTAACAAAAAATTTGAAAACTTGAAAACTGAAATGCACTTCCAGAAATGTGAGTCAAGAAGTTAGGAAAATTGTTTCGTAAATTTTCTTAAAACTTTGTTTGTTCGCGGTCTCTCCTCGCTTTCTGTGTTTGATAGTAGGATATAGCAAAAATAAGAACGAATTATCAATCCAATTTACGAACCAAAATGCCGAGAAACTTAAGCCTTGTTCAACCCAACTTCACTCTCAGACATCTGGCGCCTGAAAAAACCATTCGGTACATTGGAAAACCAAAAAACTTCGAAGATGATATAGACAAGGAAATTCAATTAAAATAATTGCCATAGCCTTACTGCAGCAGTTTCAGCAGATGATAATGTGTCTTGATGGCCTTCTCTCTGAAAATACAGCCAGCTACTGAACGTTAAGAATTTCTTTTTTAATTCATCCACCCTTCTTTTTGTAGTGGTGGTTTTGAGTACGACACAAAAACCCATCTTTCTAGGACACGGTAAGGCCAATTTTTGAAAATTCCATTTTGTTACTACAATAATAAGCCGAATAATTACCAACAGAAAAGATTTTGAGTCAGCATAATAAACAAGAATAATGCACTCAGAGTATTTTCTTACTTACAGCGAGTCACAAAAACTGGTTGATTAGAGAAATCGGGACTACATTTTAGAACTTACAACTAGAAAAAACAGTGCAACTCAGCTGCTTTATTCCAACATTCCCACAGCCCAGAGTTAAACACCTCCACAACTCTAAATTTGATAAGATTCACAAATATCGGGAATTGATGTATCAGAATACCATTAAAAGTATTGAAAATATCAAGACAGTCTTCGAAAAAAAATTAGAATTAATTCAGAACTTTTGAACCATAAACTGCATGATGAATGCGGAGAAAAATTTCAAGCTCTTAAAAACCAAAAATTTCAATTTTATTTTAACTTTTTCTGCCCTACTTCTCGAATGGGTTCTGACATCAATCTGTTTTTTCGACCAATTTTTGTAAATCCCTGCTATCTTTACTTGATATTAGCATGATCAGAATAAAAACAACTCACCTATTTGACAGAATTTGTTTATCTTGCAAGATCTTGCCAGACTTTTTGCAAGCGGTAATTAAACTTGCAAATATCTGTAAAGGTTTTAAAGCGTTTTCACAGAAAATTACAAGCATCTTGCCAGATCTTGCAAGAAAAACCTCCTTCGAGTTCTTTCCTAAAAACTCTTTTATGAACTCCAGAAAAACAGGCTGCTTCATTTGACAGAAGTCTAGAGGATCATGTCGCAAAAAGGAAGAGCGTTTTTATAAGAACAATTTTTTCGGCCTTTAAAAGTAAAAAATTTGCAATTGGTTATCAATTATCAATTCAGTCTTACTTTTTGAAGAAAATTTATTAGGAAACTTTCTGTTGCAAAAATCAGGCAGTTGAAAATATTTAGTGGTTTAAAACTTAAGTGGGGCCATTTTAGTTACAATGTTGATCAAAAATGCAAACTGGATCACATAGTTACATATGTGGCAGCCAAATAGTATAATAGAAAAGTAAAAAGTTTGGAGTGCAACGTTCAATTTTCTGTTTAAAAAAAAATAAAAAGTTTGTAGGCAAAATACAGCGCAATTTTAATATTCGCAATAATTCGCAATTTTCACCCAGAGCTGTGCTAAAAACAGTTGGCAAACTTTTCAAAAATTGTCTCAGTATCGCGAAAAACTGGTTTGCAGTTTTTCAGTTTTAGCTTAATTTCGAGCGAATGAAACTAGAAAATATGTCTTTACTTGCTCGACCTCAGACGAAAGTTTTCAATCGAGTTGTTAAAATTGTTGTTCAGTTTTTGTCCCGGTAAAATTAGTTTTGGAACCGAAATTAGGCTTCCTGACAATAAAAAAAAATTCAAAACTACACAAAGTTTTCTAAAAAAAATTAAACTTATTTTTTTTCTCTCTTTTGTTCGTTTTTTATTTTTCGAAATTAAGTGTTGTTGATTATATGCAATTCGCTATTTTTCTCTGCGTTTGTATTTTTTTCATCACACCACGCACAAAAAATGGCACTAATTCGTAGTAAAGTTTTTTTTAAAACAAAAATCGGTTTCTGTGGCTTTCGCGTAGCAGACTGAGTCTAAGTATGAGTATCTATCAGATATGGCTGCGCTTTTTGTCAAGCAACTTTTGATTGCCTCCGCATAAATGGTTTTCTCCGTTATTTATCTTCAAAGTGGCATCTTCAATAATTCAATGGCATCTTCGAACAGCATTTTTTTGTTGGCGACTGCAAAAACTTATCTAAGTAATATCAAATTGCCCCAAAAAAATTTCCCCAAGATTTTAATTGCAAAAAGAAAAGTTGTACTCGAACCAAAAATTTTTTAAAAAAATTTTTGCACGCAAATTTTTTTTTTGTGCATAACGTAGTCCTGGATACGCAAAAGTTGATTTTTTCCAATTCTCAGGATAATTTTGTTTCAAAATTGCTCAAATTGCCCATTGATTTCGTATGGCATGTTTTGTATGCCCTGATCAATGCATACTTAATCAAAAAATCAATGTATAAAAATAAATCAACTTTGAAAATCTTTGCCAAAATTTAAATCTTTTGAAAATTTCATTATAATATTTGTTTAAGACAAAACTAAGACAATGCAGGCCCTTTTCGATGCAATATATTAGCGAGACGCTTAAACATTAGTTGACTCTATTTTAACCAAGTTCTTTTCCACTTGTGCTTGGTTACGAACACAACCCAAAAACTTTGAGAAGTTAAATTTAAGAAAATCTAAATTTTTGTTTTATGGAAAAATGCTAGTCATACAGTATCCATATTTGAAACATCACTAATCATAGGCCTTTCATGCAATTTTAAGTACATGTGGAATTGCATGAATAGTGTATGATTAGCAGTTTTCCATATATGAAAATTGTGTGATTAGCTCTTTTGGTCAACCCGGGTAATAGTGCACAGTATAGCCTGGTAATAATGGTACACTTGCAAGATTTTGCAAAAATCTCGCAAAGTCCTCGGAAAAGGTGGAAAATTTAATCTTTTTCCATTCAGGATTATTCCATTCAGTAAAATTTAATCTTTTTCCATTCAGGATTATTCTTTTCAATTTATTCAGATTTTGCTAAACAACTAGTTTGGAACTTTTGTTTGATTTAAAATTTTGACGGTGTTGCATTTTAGAAGCATCCTTTTTGAAACGACTGAAAAACATACATGGGCCGACCGTGCATTATGTAGGTAGTGACGAGGCCTTCAATGATAGCAGCCACTGGTAAAATTAAAACGAAGCCGGTAATTGCAATGTAAATTTTGCGTTTCGATGTGTCCATTTTAGTTTTCTTTTCAGGGTGACACACGTTAATGTATCTTTCCCAGGCCATAGTTAGAACAATCAGTCCATTCGACAGCACAGACAACTCCGCTCTAAATTAATTTTAAAAAATAATGTTCTTAGCCATTTAAAATTTTCATCGAGTTACATTGACCTCTCATAAGATTGGCAAGTGACTATTCTTTTTTCATCAATCATTCGTCAGCATATTAATTGAGTTAAAACTCTAATTAAATTCTTTCTTAACCATTTCTAAGACGTTCCTAGACAAAGTCAATGGTGTTTTGAGATGATAAACTGCATCCAAAAGATTTCAAACACTCATGCTTGACTTTTTCGGACCTTTCACAACTTTGCCAAGCCTTACATTTCCAATATAATAACAGCCTCCATTGGAGTTTCACAAGTTTTCCAAAAAATTTCCAATTAAGAGAAATTATTTTAGAAAAAAACTCAGAAGTTATTTAGTACGAAAAAACATTTTTTGAAATTTAGAAGAACAAGAAAAACCTGCTAAAATAGCCGGGGGCAAACCTGGACTTTCTGGCAAAAACTTAAGAAGTCTAGCCCAATCTTGAACTTCCTGGCATGAATGTTGACAGCTATTGAATTTTTTTTAAAACGCAGTATGAGCAGTCTACATTTCTTATAAAACCGACTCCTGGAAGGTTACTTTAGTAGTGTGCAAACCCTGATGGGTACATGCAAACGAAGAGAGGGACCAGAGTTTTTCAAAATTGGTTTGAATAAAAACCACCGCGGGCACATATACTCCTCATTTCTTTCTACGAAAGCCGGAACAAAAACTGTTCAAACTTTTAGCAGTTACTGAAGTATTAAAATCATGCCTCATTGATTCAAACGACAGTTTCTTGCAAGTTTTCTATTAATGTTTTGTCTTTTTTTGTTCCGACTTTCGATACGAAAGTAACGGAATATTTGTGCTCGGGGTGGGTTTTTTTTTCTTCAGACAAATTTCGACTTTTTAGCTAGCCATTTTTGACGGAATTTTATTATATCATTGAAAAGTTATTGTTGTCTTGAGCTTAAATTTGAAAAGATATTTCACCTGTGATCATTTTTCGTAAAGTTATGAGGGTTTAAAGATTGCCATTTTGGCCATTTTGACCAATTTGGGACAATTAACGCGCGATATAATTCGCGCTAATAACGCGTAAGCGGATCTATAATCCGTCTCATAAATTGTTCCAAATTGGTTGAACGAAGCTTGTTTGCAATAATTGGTTTGTTACAAGGAACGAAATCTATCTTTTTAAACTTTATATGGCGTGTGGGGGGATGATTTTCATAAAAAATTTCAAATTTTAGAATTTTTTTTTGTTTTATTTGATTTAAATTTTATGTGTTATTACTGCTACTCCATAAACCTTAAAAGGCAGTCAGAACAATCAGGGCTTCGCCCTAATACGAGCAGTCTTAATGAATATTCGTGCCTGGGTAGTTTTTTTTTGCCGTTAAAATTTCATTTTTTAACTAGAAAATTTTGTCAAAATTTTGAGATAATCAAAAATTTTTGCTCTACTGAGCTTAAACTCAGAAAGAGTTTTGATTTCTGACCATTTTTGGGAAATTATGACGGTTTACGAAAAACGATCACACGTGAAATATTTTTTCAAATTTGAGCTCATGACAATAATACCTTTCGAATGATATAAAAAAATTCCGTCAAAAATAGCTCGTTAAAAAGTCGAAATTTGTCTGAAGAAAAAATAACCCACCCCGAGCACAAATGTTCCGTTACTTTTGTTTCGAAAGTCGGAACAATGAGGCATGCTACTTTGTCTATTTATCATTTTGCTTTCAGCAAAAAAACCGCTTTTTATTTTACATAGTGTGTGCGGGATAATTCCAAATCTTGTTGTAGAGCAAACACTACTCCATAAACCTCAACAGACAATCAGATTACTTCGCCTTGTCACGGGGAGTCTTGTTAAATCTGCAATATAATGTTCTGTAACTATTGGGGATGAAAATTTTGGCCAACTTGATGATTTTCAACAAAATTTATGTTGAGCAGGGCAAAAATCATCTGGCACAAAATCATTCTTTAAGTATAATTGAGAAAAGAAAAGGGCTGTTTCTATACTCTAGTCTACAAAAATAAACTCCGACCAGCAAAATGCGAAATTTAATTTTTTGTTGGTTTCCAAAGTATAAATATTTTCTAAATTGACAAAAAAAGCTCAAAAAATTCTAGGTTCTTTGGAACAGTCAGCGGTTTGCCCTGATGCGAGCAAGTTTTTCTGCTGCGTATTAGTCATGTTTTGTGTTGTTTTATTTATTCAGCGCAAAAAGTAAACTAATTTAATGTCGAATTAATTGTGTTGTTCGCGACAAAATAGTTCCGCTTTGACAATTATTCCATTTGATTCAAACTTTTAATCTATTCTTTCATAAATTCATACTTGATAATTTGGGCGGAGTAAGTAATAAGACTTCGAAAAAAATATCAGCTAGATAAGAATTGGTTGAATGCAGGGCAGAAGTGTTTTTCTTGACTTTGGAAAAACAATTTTTAAGCACAATTTTCTTACCCCAATGATAGCGGATACATAATTGAGCGGTAGGTCTTCCAAACATCTCCAATAGTTGCAATAGCCGAGTCTCCACACGATACTACATACCAATTTCATATGTCAACGAAATTCAATTAAACCGGATGGTTTTTAAGTCAGACTTTTGAAGAAAAAACTGAATATTCCAGATAGTTGTTTTGTATTCAGTCAACTTTTTTCGAACTTTATTTTAAATAATTTTACGAGAATTCTTATATATCATCTGAGAAATTCTGTTGCATGAAACTTGAATGAAGAAAATTTCACCTGTGGTCATTTTTTGTTAATTTATGGGGGTTCGAAAATTGCAATTTTGGCCAAGTTGGATGATTAACGAGCGATGTATTGCATTCTCAAAGCACGACTTGCAGTTTGTCATTTTTGTAAATACCTTTTTAGTGAACTTAGCAAGTTGTGTTATCGAATTATTAAAAAAAAACTGATACTTATACTTTGAAAGTGGGCGAAAAAAACTGAAAAAAAAACTCGTCGAAATTTATCCCTACCAAAGATTATCATAGCCATCATCATTGCGCTGTAAAGAACAAATGATAAAGAGACAAATAAGTTAAAAGTGAGAAAAAAGAACCAATGACGCAAAAAAAAATTCGTTTATCATTATGATTAATCATTACATATTTTTTCTTGTTTGAATAACTATTATACATTTGTATTCTTATTTTTTTTCTGCATTTTTTCACTTGAGCTCATCAAAGACATAAATCAGAATGATTTTCAAATTTTTTGCTAAAAGTATTGGTTTAAATAATTCTCGCGTGGGTTGCAGAATATCGCCACTCGTTGGATGGGACTAAGTTGTTCTGTTTTGCCTCTACGAGTTACCAGCTGAAAAAATTTCTTTCATGCTTGACATTGCCCGCATGTTAACTTTCAGTTTTCCGGCCATACTGTTTCTTGTTCATGCTTTTTATTGTTCTTTAAGCTCTGCTGTCGTGTTTAGGCTTAATGGCTGATTGGTTAATGGCGCGGTGATGATCCAAAGACGAGGTTGAGAAGTAGCGGCAGCTGATATCCGCTCGAGTTCTATTGTGAGTGGAGGGGGGGGGGGGGATGGCTGCTGCGGGTAACAAACTGTTCTGTCTTTGGAGGCGCTGATCTGGTTGTGAATAAAGATTAAATGACTAAGACTTCAGACCTGATACTCGGCATGAAGGCGGTTAACCCCCTCCCCCCCCCCCCCCCCCCCCCAACCTCACATCATCATCAGTTTTTCAGTTTTTTTTGTTTTAGCGAGGCGTTTTTCGAGGTTAAGCATGAAGACCGAAACTGCTTGTCATTACCACTTATCGTAACACTCGAAGAATGTGAATAAAATTTTTAAAAGTAAAAACTTGCAGGTGGGAGAAAAGAAAAAGAGCCAGACTGAGTTGTACTGGCATGATGATTGTCTACTCCAAGTTCATGGTGCTGATAGGTGTCTATTCGCCATCCAGTCAATTGAAGTTGAGGTTCTGTAGGGGCATTAGTGAAAATTGGTACCGAACAATTCTGTTGTCGCGTCGTTCCAGCATTAGTTTATCGGTAGTCAAAATAGAAATGATTTATTCTATATGATTGACAGTACCCGCTCAGTAAGGCCAAAAAATCGAATTGTGAAAAAATGAAACTTCTATTTAAAAAAAAAGAAATAATGTAATACTCTTGTTGAACTCTGGTGAACGAAGAAGTGTGTGAAAAAAGTTCAAAACTGAAAGATCGAATATAAGTTCACAAATTGTTCAGGCGCCATTTTAAAATTGACTTTTTAATGTTTTCATTTTGCGTATTTTATGACATTGAATTCTGCTTTTAAATACCGAAATTTATGTCAGTTCGATATTCTTTGTTGACTTGTAATTTCCGATAATTACGGTTAATTTACGTATGAAATGAAATGTTGTCAATCAGCCAGCTACCCGAAACCGATCTGCCTCAGAACCGAAACGAGGCAGAAATAACTCTTGATTCTACTTAGAGCTGGTAACAATTGAAATTCGAACTGGTATTTTCTAGAACAGTATCCGAAATAATCAGCACCGCTTAAAGTGGAAATTGGTAGGCTCCAAAACTGTCAATCGGTAAGGCTGACATTAAAAAATTATCAGAGTTGCCCATCAGATACAGTTTAATTCGAGATCGCAATGATGTCAAAAAATTAAATTGAGAACGAATTGTTTATTATGTCAGATCTGCCAATTGACTGGTATTTTCCATGTGAAATTGCGAATACTTAAGACACTTTTAAATACTATATCAGAAAAATTCTGTTAAAGTTATAGTTCTGCTTTCAATCGTGTACATTGCGTTATTTGAATTTGTGAAGATAATTTTTCTTGCATTCGTATATAACATACAATTTTTTTTTCAGTTTCAAGTTCACATGATTAGACAATCATTAGTGTTACTTCGCGTTTATGGCGGAGCTTAGCATCTTAGCGAACGAAGAGCAATTTCAGTAAAAAAAACTTATCAAGAAATTTGTGTGGGTGACGGGTTGTGGTGCTGTCTGGCTGGCGACTAAAATATAGCGATTGATTTCTCAAGTGTTTTTCTAGTCACTTCATAATTTTTTGGTATTTCAGCAGCGAATCCCATGTCTGTCGGTGGTTTTGATAAAACTGTTTGCACATTAATTGTAGACTGGAACTTGTTGTGGAGACCATGTGTTGTGACAGTGTAGTTTCTGTTGTGTCGCAGAGTCGGACTATTGATAATGTCGAGATGTCGAAGGAAAGATCTTCATTAGATTTCCAAAGCAATGTTTTCCCGGCGTTGGATTGCTTAGTTGTTCATCGATCCCATGCATCCATATCCGCGGATGCAAAATATTGCAACATTGTGACAAGTCCATGTTGTCGATTGTCGCGTTGAGGGTTCCGATCTAATCTGAGCATTGTTCTGGGTTTCCGTCAAATACAATCGGCTTGACAATTGGAACTGGTTTATTGAAAATTTTTGAAACCTTCTGTGTCTTCTTGAAGTAGGGATATGCTGTTCCTTGAGAGTGAATCATTTTTTTGGTGCAACGAAAGCTGGTTGGTTCTGGTATTCTGTCTGTTGATGTCCATTTGGAGCTAAAACTATTGGTTGACAATCAACTGGGTCGATTGATTCGGTTGCTTTTGACGGCTGCTGATGATACTACTTAACATTAGTGCGAGCTGTATATCTGTTGGATGGATTGTAGATGCGTATTCTGATGTGGACGCATGATGGACTCCGTTCATTCCAAAAATCGGATACGGCTGGTTTCCGGTTTCCTTAATGTTCCATATCTGTGCTATCAAGTTAAGACTGTAGGGCAGATTGGTCTACGGTGTTAATCCATGGACGTTGATTCCCGCTGAATCTTTTTAAGTGGGCTGCTTCGGATGCAAAATAATTCTGTTCCAAAATATTTGTTTGAAGGCGTTGACCTTCTTGTGGTTAATCATCTAGCGACTTGAGACCTGAAAGTTTGCACGAGGGGTTCCATAGAGCTGAAGATTGTCTGTTTCTAGTATATGGTGCTGATAGGTGTCTGTTCGCCCTCTTGTCCATCGGAACTGAGTTCCTATTGGGGTATTGATGAAAACAGACTTTTTGCGATCGACAGAAGACTCAGTCGCGCCGTCGCTGTAGCGTCCCTTTGTTGGTTGTCAAACTGGAATAGCTATTTTTTGAATGGCGTTTCCGGCTCAGTAAAGCCGGAAAATTGCCAAAACCAGAGATATTCAATTTCTATCATATACAAATTTAGATGTTGAGGATGCACTGTGACCGAGCATTTTTTTAAATGCTTGTATCGATACGGAAAAAACAAGGATGAGTTGAAAAAAGATTTTTTGAATCTAGCTCATGCTGTTCACGATTGTAAGTTGAACTGTTGAATTGTAAGTTGATTTTTTTGCTCCGGGTTAAGGTCAAACACAAATCGCTTGACCGTTGCGACTAATTTCCTGAGCGTTATTGAAGTCTTCTGTAGTATTTTGCTGAAATCTAGTTGGGACATTTTTTTGCGTGCGAATCAAGTGTTGAAGTGCAAGGAAAGCTGATTGGATTTGGCATGTTTTCTGTTAAATTCCATTCGGAGTTGAGAGTTGTTTGTTGAGAATCAACTGGGTGGGTTGCTTGTGATACTGCTCTTTAGAAGTGTTGATAATGGCTGCATATCTGTTGTTTTTTTTCAGTTGCGTACCTTGAAGTGGTCATATGCTGTCACTGATGTGATCAATTTACCTCTCAAAGTCGGCCCGTTGATTGGATTTGAGTTCCTCTTGGGTGCGTTAATGAAATCAGAAAAGCTGCACAAATTCAGTTGTCGCCTTGTTTTAACTTCCGCTTCTCCGGTGTGAAGTTATAAATGACGCCCGAAATGCTGGGGATGCTGAGTTTCATGATATTTAACTTCCTGGGTGTAGCTCAATTAATGTAGCTCAAAACAAAATCTTAAATTTTTCTCATAAAAGATATACCAACAGCAGAGATAAAACATATCTGAATAGAAGAAGGCTGAATGTAGTTTTGAAAATTCTCGGTGGCATAAGATCCCTAGCTTGTTCTCTAATGACAACATGAATTAGATTAAGCTAGAGACAGGTGAACTAAGGTAGGGGGAGTAAAGAAGCGTAAAGAACATTAAGCCTTCCAAAAACACGAGTATCTGATATGGGAGAGAAAGATTGAAAGCTCTTATGATAGAATGTTTCTAGTTCAATACCAAACATGCACCTATAACTGAGAAAACAGATTCTATAACAAAAACATAGAAAAACTATCTAGCTGAATGACTAGGCTGAACGAGTAACAAAGTCGCGCTTTTCATTTGAAACTCAGTTTATTAGTTGATAATGGTTGAGATCAATGTTCACTGTTCTCTGGCAATTTCTCAATTGGCTGACTAATTTTTTGATTCTTTCGACAATTTCCTACAGAACAATAGGTCATAAATTGATAACAAACATTTTTTTTCTCGATTTTGGGTTTAAACATATTCCCTTTAAATCCATTCCAATCCCTTTAAAATCCATTTTCTACCCATACTCCCACTTTTGAAAATTTCCATTATCTTAGTTGTCTTACGTGTTATTAAAACGTAGAAGCGTGATGTTACCGTGTATGGTATCAAGGACAAATGTGTTCAAATTAGTTAAATTGTTCATCCTTTAAAATTTCATTACGTACTGACAACGCAAGAATAGTTTTACAATCTAAAAATCAAGTTTTGGGGGAACAGAAAAGAGCCCCACTTCGTTTTTCCACTTCTGTATGAAATTATTCAAAAGTTTCTAAGTAAACCTATTCTCATGACCAAAACAGGACTCGTTACCTCGTTATCGTTATTAAAAAAGTGGCATCACACACTCGGACCGTGTAGCCTGTTCGATTTCCAAACCTAGATAAATTCAATTTTCTTATCTAGCAATGCAGTTTTTTAAATGTGTCATTACGAAGCCAAACTGTGCTTTTTATGAGTTTTATCGAAAATCGCAACAAGCAAAAATCAGATTGGTCCCAAAAACCGCAAAATTGCTATTTTTTCTTTGATCTTTTCTGCTGTCTTGGATTCCTCGGAGAAATAGCTAAAACACTGTATAGCTTCAAAATGCCCCAAAAACAGGCAATGGAATCCGCTACAAAATGTGCGGAAACCGGAACAAGAGTGTGTAATCCATGAACAAATCATGTTAAATGTGTTTAGTAAAATTAAGCCGTCGCGGAATCCGCAACTGTAAGTGGAATCCGCAAATTGTAATCGGAATCCGCAAATTGTAAGCGGATTCGGCAAATTGTAAACGGAATCCGCGGAATCTGCTGAGTTTGCTTAAAATTGCAGAATGCACTTACATTTGCGGAATCTACTTACATTTCCCGAATCAAGAAAAACTACTTATATTTGCTCGTTGCGAAATCCGCAACAAAATGAATGTTCCGACAAAATTTACGCTACAGGTCTTTGTACGCCGAATCCACTGAAACTTTGTAAGTGAAATCCACTTATATTTTGGAACATAATCTAAGACTTGTCTCTGAATCCAAGAACAAACAGAAACAAAATTGTTGCGCCTATCCAGTGCTCAGTTTGGCCTCGTAATGGTATTAGAAACGTTTTAATTTTTTTGCACGAAGAATGTGACATACGAAATCCTAGGTTCCAGATCCTGAAGAACAAGCAAAGAAATGAAGTGATTGACTATTCCACATGAAAATTGGCAACATGTCAGTAGAAAAATTTATCAATGAATATTGAGAGAAAATATAAATGTTCATTGAAATTGGAGAGGAGCTTTGTATTCGGTGTATTTTAGTTTTTTTTTGCTTTTTGTTATTCATGCATAATCAGGTACCACAAGTTTTGATTGGACTGGGTATATCATATTATCACACCAAGCAGAAAAACTACACTTATTTGGAAAAAAATTCTAATTCGTAGTTTTTTAAAGACTATGGTCTGAACATTCTGTGCTAGTTGCACAGTAACCGGCTATCCTTGTTTTAATATTTTAAAGATACAAAAGATAAAAAATTCTTTCCCTTTCTTCTGTACAGCGTTAAATGAAAAATTTCAAAGTTACAGAAACCCACATCAAGAACTAGAATAGTTACAAAAATACTCGAGTAGAGATCCGCGTCTTACTCTCAGATACTAGTAGCGGTACCGCTAATGGAGTACCAGTAATTTGTAATAGCAACAACAACGAAATAAATCGCAAAAATAGCTAATCGACGTTGCTAATAAAAATGTTGTTCGTCAAATTCTGAAAGTAACCCGATTTGCATAAACTTTAAACAGTAGATTGATGCATAAAAAAACTTTTTTTGATAGTTTACGCACAAATTCTCCTCGTATGCTGCATCGAATTCACAGGTCTGATAGTTGCTCGTGTAGTAATCGAGTGCGTTGCTCAGCATCGAACTGATTGCCGAAATAAGATCAAGCAAGTTTTGCAGAAACAGCAGATAGAAATCCCAACACCAAAGCTCCTTCACAACCCGCATGCTCGCCAAACAGTAGACATTTAAGGGAAGAATCGAAAGACATAGAATCACCTAAAACAGTTCCTTTTCTATCAGTCTCTCAATCTATCTATCTCTCGCTCTCTCTCTCTCTCTCCCTCTGCCTCTGCCTCTCCTCTCCCACACAAACAAACCTTTTTCGAGCCAAAAACTACAAGCATCAAAACAAAAATCTTTGCTCAATTTTTTAATCAAATCTTTGGATAAAAAATTCTCAATTTCAAAATCGAAATTTAATCTGGAAGAAACTATAAAAATCGCCTTTTTTGAAAACTGCTATATATTTTTATATTTTTATTTTACTGACAGAAAAAATGTTTTCGTGATACTTTTTTAAAAAACAATGATTACAAAAATTCTGGTCAGTAAAAAATTGATGTAAATAATTTTCTAAGAAAAGTAAAGACTTGCTTTCGAAAAACAAACTCAACAATTTATTCCATTAGTAAAGTTTCAGTACTATCACTTCAGTATTAACTTAAACCATTTTCAATTGTTTGATCCGTAATAAAAAACAACACATTGGTAAGCCACGGTTTGATTACTTTTCCAATTGCTAAGAAAACAAAATTTTTATTTACTAAGCGCTGGCTGTTTTCCCCTTTCCCCATTGGGCAAAATGTTCAAGAATTCGGTTTGGCAACAAACAACCCAAGCAATTTCAAAACACCTGATTTGCAAAAAAAACTAATTTGAGCGTCCATTGGTTACTTATTGGTTCCGTATCGACGAACGTTGCTAGTAAAGAGACGTAAGTATAACAATTTGAATTCTTTTAAGTCATCAGTGCCAATGGCTGAACACACGGTTGACGTTCACTGCCATGTTGACCTTGGTAGCCTGAGTTAAAATATTGTACAGAAAATGTAATAAACATAAGTTTTATAGCACTCTCCATTACACTCCGCCTTCATTATTTCAGTATGTTTGATAATCAATTCAATGCTTCAATAACAAATAAGTTGAAAGTATTCCCGTTTAGTCATTCGTCTAATGTTTCTATTAATGGTATCCTATCCGTTTCCCACCTTTCAGTGCTAGTTTTAAACGATAAATTTAAATTTTTAAGCTCTCCGACTCTTCTAAATCTGAAGATGATCTTTTTCTGTCGTACTCATTGCCGACAACTCAACCGCGATATCCAAATCGTCCGTCCGAATCGTACCCGTTTACCCTTTATCTGAATTGGACGCATTAGTTCATGAAAATGCATTCTCATTTCAAAACTTTTTGACACTCCCTTCATATCAAATATATCCTTGAAGTCTCGCAAAAAAAACGTAAAGAACTTAAGTTGGATTGGAGAATATCGTATGTCCGAGCTGTATTCCTTTCGCTCGATCTCATTAACCGAACGCACCACTTGTTTCTGTCGAAATTCAAAACCTAATTTAGGTAGAACATGACTGCCAATAAAATCTTTATGACCTCCTTCGGTGATAAACAACTCAAAACACAATAACACAAAATTTTTAATAGAAACTGAGAACTTTTTTAATTTTCATCTGTAAAAAATGCTTATCATGCAAATTTATAGTATCAACAAAATATGTACGATAATTTCATAAAATTTCTGATAACAAGCTGTCAAAAAGCTTGTTTTTTTATTCCTAGAGGGTCCAAAAAAGCTCATTATAAACTTTTATAGGTGAGAAAAAGTTTTTGTTTTTTAATTTCATACTTCTTTTTCAGTCTTTGAAATTGTATTAAATCGTATGACAAGCATTTTCTTAGTATGAAACTGTATAATATGTTTTTTTGAGAACTCGCGTTGGCACTTGTCACATCCCCAGAACCCTCCCAAGCTTAAATCTAGGTAAAACATCTTGTTACATATCAACTCAAGTAGTTGTTACCTTCAACGAAACGTGCTAAAACTACCATTTCGATTGCCGAGTTTTGACAGAATAGAACAAAAATCCAAAACTTTTTTCCTTCTTTGAAAGTCGGAAGAAACACAAAAATTGAATACAAACTGTCACAGAAGTGTCCCAAATTTACGATCAAAAATTTTCTCTGAATAGATTTTCTACGGCTAAATACTTACGTTGAATAATTGTGCGCGAGATTTGAGTCTCTTCTGATTTTGGTGAAATTGCAAAGCCATGTTTTCGTCGTTACCATCATCGTAATACTCTGATAACGCAAACGCCATCACATACACAAAAGGCATTTTCGTTAATCTAACTTTTTGTTGTGCAAGTTGACGTTTTTATCAAAAGTAAGTTTTCGCGAAACCGATACTACAAAAATAATTTGGATAAAATTAGCTGCTTCTTCTTTATTCCATGCTAAGCAACAAAAGTTCCTGGAGCTTTTAAAATAATAAATTATAAATTTTTTCTTTCTTGAAGTCTTGAAAATAGCAAATATAAATTTGCTCATGGCCACCGAAAAGTAACGCAGCGAAATTTGAGGATTAAAAGAAGAAATATTTAGATAAATTTTCTGATGTTCAGCTCAAGTTTGTTGTTTATAAAATGCTAAGCTATGTAATTAGCTGCTGAAAATAATTTTTTGTGGAAAATTAAAATTTTAGAAACCTCAAAGCAATTAATGGCCTTAATTTTTACAAAGGGCTTACTGATATTTTTGGTGTTGAGAGAAAGCAAAAAAGGTATAGCGAAAAAAAAGGATGGCCGATTGCTGTGCAACTAGCATAAAATGTTTTGATCACAAAAAAAACTAAACTGAATTAGTTCATTTTTTCAAAAAGTTATAATAGATGGTGTAAGCGACCAAATTTTTGTCGAAAAACGAAACGAAAAATTACAAATACAGAAAACTTTTAATTCTTGCATTAAAAGTTCTGAAAAAATCGTTAGAATAAACATCCAGAAAATAAGTTTATCATCAAAAAAAGTTTTGAGGCTTACTTGAAATATGAGAATAAGAAAACTATAAGCCTATCATAGGACCTTTTTTGATGTCCCTTGAATCACAACAGAAAAGTTTTTATTATGATAAATCAAGTCATTTGAATACATGTTTAATGGTAGCTGCTTTTGCACGGAGCGAAAAATCTAAAACACAGCACGAGACGAAGTTCCTACCCATTTTTAAGGGTTGGAATAAGTAACGAATTCGCATATGATTCAATAACCACATAATATACGTCGTTTGAACCAAACAATGAGTATTATGAAGAACCGTTTGCTGTCCAGGTAGCAGCGAAAAGTCCAAGTAAATTATTTTTTAGAAATAAAGCCCATCATAGCACAAAAATTGGTAGAGCAAAATGTGTGTTTTTCAAACTTTATTGTGAACTTTTTGCTTAAATATGAGCACTGTTTTTCATATGACAAAAAATTTTTAACTCGTTAAACCTGAGTGTAAACTAAGTCACAGGTGAGAAAGACAAAGAAAGTCTCAACCCATTTATTTTCAAGTTTTTCGGTAACTGACCACAGGTGAAATAATATTTCAGTTAAAAATTGGCAGTTTAAAGTCGATTGTGTTCTGGAGAAACAAAACGGGCAAAAATACCAATTAGAGACAAGCACTTTCTGCCCACCGGGATTTCACGGGGGCTTTACGATAATACAGATTTGTGCAGTTTAAAAAAATTGGCTCGGGTGCTTTGTGAAAAAAATCCTGCAAACTTGTGATATTTTTTATTATACAAGCGAGTCCCAGTAAATCAATCTTCAATGGCCTGGTGTTACGAATACTTTCAATAATGACATTAGGAAATCCTTTAACTACAAATCCTGCAACTCTGACAAAACAAACAAAAACTGAAATTTAAAATGCGTTTCTCAAATTGAGTGGAACGTTGACAACAAATGTTGGGCTCAAAACTTGCTTTGAATTTTGAACGCAAATTTTTATCCTAGAACGAATCATACTTGGTTTTTAAGTCAATCAAAGCTTACGCCAAAACTACTGGTTCACTAATTCTATCAAAGGAAACCTCTAATATAGCCCAACACAATATAACAAGGGTTTAATCTTCTTAAATTTGTGTTTTTGTCGCCTTTATAGGAACCAAAACTTCCAAACTTGAAAAAAAAATTTTGTTACTGTGTGATTTTTTTTGATTTTTTTTTAAATATTGTCGATTTTTGAAAAAATATTGTTCGTAAGAAATTGGTCGCAACCTTTTGTGCTATTTGCACAGTAACCGGTTGCAATTGTTTGATATTTCGATTATTGAGATAGTTTAATGCATTTGACTTTGAATCATGCTTTGATTATTAATCCAATTGAAACTGAATGATAAAACCTGAAAGAAATAGTTACGGTCCTTAAAAATTATTGCGCTAGTTGGTGGTGCTTTCGTCTTCCTTCATTTGACCTTATGAAAACCTTTCAGTTGTTGTCTCAGAGCGCAGTATTTATGTTAATTCGTTTGTGCAGTTTAACAAATTTTGCCACTCTTTCCCTGAACGCTTATGTCACATAAATACGCTGTTACTTGACGGGTTGTTAAAGGGGTAAACGGTAGCCGGTCAACGAGCACAATTTTCCGGTGTATTTAGTGATGTTTTTGGGGTAAACGTTTGGGCCCCCAATGTTGGCAAAATCGGTTTCAAATTTAAGTTGGGCCCAAAGCTTGGCATAGCATTCGTTCTGTTAAAATTCCTAATAGTTTCAAATATCCTATTATTTCAAATATCCTAATATTTTCATATATGAAAATTGTATGATAAGCATTTTGCTATAGAAAAAACAAAATCTTCAAAATTCATTTAACAAAGTTCCTGAATGAATTTAAATGAGTTTTTAAAAAAATTTATTGAAAAAATGCATTTTGACCCTCAAAAACATGATTTTAATTTTGGTCAAAAAAAGCTTATCATTTAATTTTCATAAATGAAAAAATATGATATGCATTTTTTCATAAGCAAAAACACAAATTTGAGGTGAAAATTTTTTTATCCCTTTTTTGGTTGCAAACTTACATGCAAAATTTGACTTTTTGTGTTTATAAGGTAGTCCAGGATGAGTTTTTCACCAAAAAATCCAAAAGTCACAAAAAGTGTTTTTTTTTGTGAACACGATTAATTTTTTATTTCATTTGTTAAGATAAAATTCAATTTGTAAAGAAAGGCCTTTTTTTCTCATCAACTACCAAAATTTTCAAACAAAAAATTATCTAGCTATATACAAAAAGTTTTTTTTTGGTAGATAATGCCATATGAAAATGTTAAAATTAACGTAGCTGGCAAAAATCACCAAATGCAGTTTATCTGCGTGTTAACTGCCAGTTACACTCTGGGTTTTCCTATAACAAAAAGTCCAGGTTAGTGTTTCGGATGAAAACACAAAATTTCAAAACAAATATTTTTGGTATTTTCATTTATGATAAATTGCTGGTCATAAAATTTCATAGTTTGGAAAAAATGCCTATCATAATATATTATGCTTATCATGCTATTTTTATAGTATTTTTTTGTCTATGAAGTAGTATGATAAGCATTTTTTTCATAATATGAAATGGTATGATAAGCATTTTTTTCATAATATGAAATGGTATGATAAGCATTTTTTTTCCATAATATGAAATGGTATGATAAGCATTTTTTTCATATTATGAAATGGTATGATAAGCATTTTTTTCATAATATGAAATGGTATGGTAAGCGTTTTTTGTCAACCCGGGAAGTCACTGTTCGCAGATAACCTTTTTTCGTTTGCGCTAATCGGGGACGCATTTTTTGTGTCTGCGAAGACTGCATCAACTGAACTTTGGCAAAGATAGTCTGAACTTTGATTTTATGCAGTTCATAAATTGAATAAACTTTAGACTTGAAGTAGGCGAGCGCGAATCATCCTAGGCATCGACGTGTCCAACTGCTGTAAAGTTGATAAAAGATTGATGCTGTAAATTCTAGTAACTCAGATCTCAACATATAACCTTGGGTAGCTTCCTTGGGTGTTTTCTGATTTAACATAAGAGAATCCTGGATACTAACTATTCGATGGTCGTCCTAGCAGAAGATAACTTGCTATCAGGGGCGCGTTAACGCAGGGCTTTGTTGTCGCACGGCGTGAGCTCAGCATGGCTTCAGCTCCATATATGAAGAAGATAGACCAAGCTTCGAATTCTCAATTTTTTGTTGCAATTACTATGAAACAAAGCATCGTTGATTGTTTTTAGAAAGCGTTACCCCTAATTTTGCGGAATGAAGAGCTGCTAGAAGGTTTGAAATTCCTT
Organism: Symsagittifera roscoffensis; assembly: GCF_963678635.1. Classification (NCBI taxonomy): domain Eukaryota; kingdom Metazoa; phylum Xenacoelomorpha; order Acoela; family Convolutidae; genus Symsagittifera; species Symsagittifera roscoffensis. The sequence goes on from NC_087064.1 coordinate 64,475,652, forward strand.
GTTATTCGAAGCAACTGATTCGAAAGTTTGTGGTTCTCTGTTTTAAAAAAATCCCCTGTAAATCTTTGTCGGCTGTAGTAACCTCTTTTCCATAGTCGGTGAAGATGAAATAGGGTGACCTCTTCTCGCCTTGAGACGACGGATGATTTGCAGGTGGAACCTGTGTCGTTTTTTTTGGCAATTTTACGAAGGCACATTACGTTATTAAGAGACATGGGACGAAAAAAAATTCGCCTGCAGCATTTGACAAGGTTTGGTCTATTAAGGGGATCGGAAAAGTCGAGCACTTAACTCGTTTTTGCAATAAAAGATCAAAAATGTGAAAAGAAATTTTTGAAAGAAACTGAATGGAAAAACTTTTCCTTGGTTTCATTGATCGAAATCCGAGTTAGTTGGATTCCATTTCATCTCCTTAACTAAGTTTGACTTTCTTTTAATGGGAATTCGACTTACCGGCTGAATTATTTGAATGTTGAAAAAGTTTTTGATTCAGCGACCCCTGATTAAGTTAATTTGACTGATAATTTGGCTCATGTGATTAAACTGTCAAACTGGTCGCAACTCGCGGTAGATTTTATGACTTCTGATTAATTGAGACAAAAAACCCAAGAACCAGGACGCGGGTAGCTTGATAATTTCGGCAATCTGACCTATCGGCACTTCCGCAGGTCACCAACACGCCATCACCCCGAGTGAAGCCTGAGAGGTCTTTAGACCAAATGGTCCGTTATTTTCAAATGACTCCCCGCACGGACAAAAATGGTTTCGGATCGATTTAAATTGATTTTAAATCGATTTTAAATCGATCCAAATCAGTTAATAATGTACATTTTACGAAATTAAATGATTTTTAAATCGATTTAAATCGATTTTTTTTGAAAATTTTAAATCGATTTAAGTGTCTAAAAAATCGATTTAAATCGATTTGGATGGATTTTCCGACTCATGAAAATCCATCCGAAACTCACTTAAATCCAGTTTAAATCGATTTAAATCGATCTTTTTGAAAATTTCAAATCGAATTAAATGTCTAAAAAATCGACTTAAATCGATTTTGATGGATTTTCAGACCCACTAAAATCAATTTTTTTGCTAACAAAGCGAAAAAAACACTCTTTAAAAAATTGTTGAATTTTTTATTCTCGATTTTTTAAATATAAACACTCGTGCCATATGTTATAAAATTCAATAAAAATATCCACATAAATCAGATTTCAAGCTCGAAAATAGGCAATGTAATTATAGAAAATTATTGTAAATCCTATGTAACAAACAAGAAAAAAGTCAGAAAAAACTAAAATTTGATCTCATAAATATGCAATTAAATCATGAAAAAATTTGAAGATAAATCAGATTTCGGGCAAAACTTCGGATAAAACGAATGAAGAAAAGGATCATTGTAGATCAGGGCTCTTTTTCATTTCCCCCCACCTCACACAAACATGAATTTTATGGTCTAACGAGTAGTTTTACAAGGTTAATTATGAGGATTAAATATGTTTGTTATGGCCTAATCAGTCTGCATGTCAATTTTTATGACAATCGGACAAAGTGAACAGTAATTTCAAATTGAAAAAATTGCAGGTGGGGGGGGGGGGGAGGAAAAAGAGCCTAGATCAGTTTTTGAACTCAAAATATCAAGAAAATTGAAAAATTTTATCGATATTTTTGTCTTTTCGTTTGGTCTTTTTTATGCTACAATACACTATGGATGTAAAATGAAAAATGATAGGCAATAAATAAATGCAATAAAAATTCGAAACTGATAAATCTCGAATGAAAAAGATCGATTTAACTCGATTTAAATCCGTTTTAATCCTCTTAAAAATAAAAACAAATTCAGACTGAAAAAGTGCATTTAAATTGATTTAAAATCGATTTGGCTCAATTTTTTTAGCTGGGATTTAAGATCAATTTAAATCGATTTTAAACAATCTTCATCTTTTTTATTTAATCTTCGCACTTTTTTCATACTAAAATTGATCTAAATTTAATCATCGTACTTTTTTCATACTAAAATCGATCTAAATTTAATCAACGTACTTTTTCATATCAAAATCGATCCTAATCCATTTTTGTCAGTGCGGGTCTGTTGCGAGTTCTCGAATCATTCAGTTTTGATCAGATTTTCGAAATTTGTTTCAAATTGAGTAATAATAAGAAATGTACAAAAACATCGGTTGGTGAATTATAAAATAAAAACTTTGTTGAAAGCATGCACAATTAAAAACAATAAAATTACATTCGCAGTAGACACGCACGAGGAAGTGATATCTAGTTGTTTTGCAAAAGAACAATTCGAGCACATCTGCTCACACGGTGGACACGTGAAATATCTCGTAGGACAGTCGGAATTTCCGCCAATCAAAACGGTTTCCCTATCATGATCGCAAGTCGCCTGCAAACTTGGGATCTGATACGAATTGCCAAAGCACAAAACCGTCTCGCAAGAACTTTTGATCTTTTGTGAAAAAACTTCGTGGTCGTTTCTTAAAGCTTCGCATTCTGAAGTGATTTCAGGAGACTCAACACACCGAATATTTACTTCTAATGGTTGTTTTTCCAATTTATCGATATAGTTCTGTTCCGCCCAGGAACAAATGTCTTCGCTGGGTCCTAGAATCGGGCAATAGTCAGAGTAAAAGCTTCCGGCTACTTTCTCGTTTCCAAAACGGGTAAAATTGTGTTCCACATCTGATTCATAAAATCTCAACTGACATTGAACTTGTGCTCTTTTGTTGTCTGTACATTTCCTATAATTTACTCTGTTTTTAAAATCTTGTGGGGAACAGAAATTTTCTGGGTAAAATTTGGTTAACTCAGGGCAACTTTTCTCTTCCAAAATTTTGCATCCAGCGTTTTTTCCAAATGTCATTGGTTCTGCTAGATCGTAATTGGGAACATACCAACCGAGATCTTCGAATAACGCCATAGTGAAAGTTGAAAATTTAGGCTTGAAATTGGTTGGCAAAGTCTGGTCAAATATACTCATTGACATGATTTCTTCGGGGAGGAATCTCTGCTCCCAGTGGTTTCCAGGAATCTTCTGGTTTCCAGGAATCTTCTGGTTTCTGAAGTTTCTTGGGTCTATGTCGTTCTGGTCCTCAAGTTCTATGAACTGAATCTTGTCACAACCGAAGTAAGATCTAGAAACTTCTAGAAGCTTGGGGGTGGTGAGTTGGTAGACTCGTTTGTTGTCTACAATCTTTGAGTTGTAAATTTGGCTAGAAGGAAGGAAGAAGTAAGGGTTGGTATTCAGTCTTTCCCACGGGAGACGTTCTTCGTTCGTCTCAGGGTACCTGAAAAGTGCATCAATTTCTACCGATTATCTTGAAAAACTACTATAAATTAAGCAACGAGCCCAAATTAATCTCCTGGTTGCAAGTTTCAAAATATCAAGTCGAAAAAAAGCCGATTCAAATCTCTTCCAATTCTCGGATTTTCTCAAAAGATAAGACAACAAAAACCAAATCAACTTTTTTGGAACTAATATATTTCGTAGAGTACTGTTATAAACGCAAACTCTTGAATTCGTTTTTAGATCTGATATTGAGACAAGTTATACTTAGACAAACGATAATTAAACCTGATATTCAGATCTGACAGATAAAATGTACTCACTTCTCATAGGAGAATCCATTTACAGTCGGGCTCAGCCCGATTATATTTAGAGAAAAGCCCAACATGTGACACAGACTATGTTTGACCTGGGCGAGCATGATGTCATAGTTCATCGACCCCTCCTCCAGCGCCAAAACATTGAAGCTCAAAAAACCCGCAATTGGTCGATAAGTTGTCAAATCCAGTTGACAGAAGGCATTCTCCGAGACTACGAAACGACTCGAAGGGTCTTTGACTACGTCTACGAACAACACAAAGTCGGCATCACTCGGCTGAGGGTCTTCGTTCGGGTTTTCGTCGTAAGGTTCCAGGGTTAGAATTTGGTCCTCGAAGTACTGTTCCATGCAATCGGACATCATGTGGGTTGGGATCTCGATGCGAGGTCCACAGAAGGTCTTGGCACCACACCTTTGAGGACAAGCAGATACTATAGGATCTATACTGGCATAAATTGGACCTTTTCCTGAAAAAAAAAGAAAAAAAAATATTTAACAATATACTTGAAGAAAATTTAAAAATCAATAGCACGAACCGCAGTAATTTAGATATCTAATCATAAAACTGAATAATGACTCATATCTTATTATAACTTACTTTAACTTTGTTATCACAAACACTCATGATTGCCAATTGCTTGGCGAAAAGCAAGGTCACAAAAAAAAACTTTTTTCAATGTGTTCGAATCTCGACATAAAAAAAGCTTCAATATGGAGTATCAGTTACTATTTGAATTTTTTTTATTGCCTGATTTCAAATTCAAAGATTTTGGTTATCTTCTCTGAGCGGAAAAAAAATGTAAAGCAAAGTTTTTTTTCTGAAAAATTCTGTAATCAATTTTTTTTAAATAAGGAATACAGCGTGACTTGTCATTAAAAAACAGTGACATTGTGAACTAACAAAAAAAGGGCAGGTTGTATAAAAGCGCCGAACGTTACGTTTACGTCATTTATATTCACCCCAGCGGATTCAGGGGGGGGATTGGGTTGGACGCCGCTTTCTCAGGGATTCGACCACCTGCCGACCCAAAAGGTCCCCCTTTGCACTATTTTCAGATATCCACTTTTGGCCGACGGACCCTAAAATTTTTCCATTAGCGTCAGTATATACTAATTTTGAGGGGGGAGCGCGGACCAAAAAAACGCCATTTTTTGGTCAAAACTTTCAAAAAAAAGTGCCTAAAAACGCCTTTTTTGGCCTGTTTTTTCAAAAATTTGCCTGCGGTGCAAAAAATTTGGTCAAAGTGGGGTCTTTATAATAATAATAATAATAAATTGTTTCCAAACGATATCTAGTTACAAAGTTATTTATAAAAATTTATAAACACAAATTAGAATCGTTCGGGAGAACACCATTAAGCCAACAAGGCCCGTTTTCAGGTGTCTCATTTATAGTGATCAGGGAGAGGTCACAAAATCAATTTGGTCGATCTAAGAAACAAAATAAGATCGACAAAATTTTTGAATTTTTTTTTTAAATCCCCTCCTTTTGAAAAAATTCTAGATCCGCCCCTGTATGTTGATATGGGCATGATTTTGAATGTTTTTATTTCAGAATTATTGAATGTGAGAGTTTGCAATCAAATTCTTAAGAATAGATTTTAGGCAAAACATATTGGAATATGAAAACAATCGCCTCCCCAAATTCAAATGAGGCGGATAAGTTCACTTGGCTGTAATCTTACTTGAGCGTGTCTTAAATTTGTTCACTTGGTCGATGTACGCTCAAGGACCGGGTTATTGTTCAACTTATTGTTACTGTACAAAGTCAGACCAGCTAGCATATCATTTGGTCTGCATACAGATTTTTTTTAGCTTGAAGTATATTTTTTTTCTTCCGACTAGCGAGAAGAGGATAAAATAGGTGCGCAACTGATATATGTGGGTTTTTCTTCAAAAAATCGACTACTTAAGCTGCAATTTTTGACGGATTTTTGTTATAAAGTGCTGATTAAAATTAACCGGACAAAACGAACAAACCTTGAACTTTCAAACACGTTTTTCTCAAATTGGGTTAAGATTAAACAAAAAGTGAACAGAACAAAAGTTGCTTAGATTGCACCAGAATTAAAATGCATTTTTAAACGAAATTCTCAACCGAAATTTTAACCCAAGAATGGGTCGTTTTGACTTTTTTAAAAAATCAAAAATTACGCTGAAATAACTTTGTTAATTGGTGAGGGATATTTATCACAAGAAGCCTCTTATATAGCCCACAAAGTTCTAGAAGAGTTAAATCTCTAAAAACCTGTATAAGAGAAAATATTTTTTGCTTGATAGTCGAGAAACGTGTTATTTACTACATAGTACCCAAAATCTTTGCTTAGAAACAAATTTCAAACAATTTACTGAAAATTTTGGAGACCTAAACATTTTGGAACTTTGTTGGGCTGTGTAAGATGCTTCTTGTGATTTTTATTCTTCATCAATTAACAAAGTAGTTTCAGCATAACTTTTGAATAATTGAAAGAAAAAACCAAAATGACCCATTTTTGGGGTAAAGTTTTGGTTGAGAGTTTTGTAGAAAAATTGCACCATATTAATTCTGATGAAATTCTGAGCAACTTTTGTTCTCGTCGCTTTTTGTCTAATTTTAACCCATTTTGAGCAAAAAAGTGATTGAAAAATCAAGTTTTATTCTTTTTGTCCGGATAGTTTAAATCATAGCACTGTATCATCGGAAAACATTGAATGCTTAAGCTCAAAACTGAAAAATATTTCATCTGTGATAGTTCGCATGAAGTTATAGGGGCTTAAAAACTGCCAGTTTGAACAAATAAGGCCTACTTAATGTGCGATATACTCGATATACTTAATGTGCAAATAAAATATATGTTGAATTCTGTTCAGAAATTGTTCCAATTTCAACTGAGGCAATCTATTTGGTTTTATCAAAAATATACAATTCGCTAAACGCATTCCTTGTACTTTACATAATGGTTGAAGAGAAAACACTCGGAAAAATTGAATGAAGTCAATTTGAAATTTTGTCGGGATGTTTAACGCCTCCTCCTTGTACGAGCAGTCTTTTCTTCTGCTTAAAACATTTCTGTTAATTTTTTTCTTTCAGAGTTAGAGAAAAAATAATTGGGTAAAAAGTATCTGAATCAAATGCAAATAAACCCCGGAATATTGAATAAGATTCTAACCAACTGCAATTTGAATATGTGTTGTTACTTGTTATAAGATGTTTGACAAATAGTTTCCACTGCAATTTACTAAAACATCAAAAACAAAGATATTTTTTGGTAGATCTGTTAAAAAGGCTGCGTGAGAGCTCAAATTGAAAACGCTTAAATTATAGCAATCCGTCATTGATCTAAGCTGTGCATGATAAGCTAATGGTTGATCCTAATCAGCTTGACCACTTTAGCGTCCCGTAAAATTTGTTTCAGGGACTGGCAAATAAGAACTTGAAGCGACAATTTGTCTCAAACTGGGGCTATTTTTATGGGCAAAGAACCAAATGGGCAAAAAACTCGTGGGCGAAGGAAGGAAAACAAAAAATTAAAAGTTAATTATTAAAATAAATCAATAGCTACTCATCTAATTTTTTTTCACAAATAGGTATGCTCAAAATGACCACTTGGTTAAATATACATGTTGCTAGAAAATGAATTTATTAATATAAATTGAAAATCTCTAACTACACCGGCATGTAAAAATACAAGTGCAGCTTGCGTAAATATGAATGTGACAGTACTATTTAGTAGAAAAATAATCTCGTAAAAAATAATCTCGAACAGAACTGATGGATCTATCAATATGATTTTTTCGTGTATTTCTATCAAAAACTTTTCAAGTTCAAATTTAGATTCGATTTAAAATTTAATTTTTTTCAGCTTTACGTTAATATTATTCCACTTTTCAAAGCTATTTTTGGTACTGATTTCTTGTCCCAGTTTGTGTTTAGAAACTTATTTTGGTTTAGTTTTTTTTGTAGGTTCGTTTAATTTCACAGGTACTCTGTTATAGATAAACTGCCATCCAACTTCATTTTATTTGTCGGAATATTTTTACCACATCTAGTCAAACTATATTGTTGGGTAATGAATATTTCGGCTGGTAAAGACTTTAAAGTAGATCACGTATTTTCTGGAGAAATAACACACTTTAAAGGAATTGAAGGAAGCAAAATTTTGCTTCTTCTTTTTTATTAAACACGTCAAAAAAATCACCGGCGGTCAGTGATAATTTGAAAGTTTTCCATAATTCTGCTGCTTTTATATTCGGCCATTTGTAATTTTAAGTTCCTAGAAATGTTTACTTTTTCTCGCTTTCGTTCCAAATCTTGGAATACTGAAAAATGATTGGCTGTTTTTTATTTTCGCCCAATAGGTACGTCGCCTATGAGGAATTCTACCGTCTCAAGCAACAGTTTGTCACAAATGACAGTTTGTAGTATTTGAAAAAGCGACAATTCTTCACAGAGCAATTTTCCATTTTAATTGTGTAACCAGTTTGAATTTATTTGATTTAGCAATGTACAACAACCCAACTGCCTTGCTTTAGGGGGCGTGGGACTCGATAAGCCGTGCTAAATAAGACGACCAGCTATTTAGATTCTGCTATACACAATTTTTGTTCAAAACTTTAATTATTATAAAATAAATAATAAAATAAAATAAATAAAAACAGGTCTATCTGCTTTCGCAATTCAAATTGTCGCACCCCGGTTATGTACGGGTAGGTTGAACCAAATTTTTCACAACCTGTTTTTATCTGTGCTACAAAATCAGTATTTAAAGGTCCGCGGCTTTCAGCTGATATATTTTGGGGGTGGGGGATTGATGCAAATTTTTTTTGCAGACTACAATTAACTTTCAGAGATTTCCTTTAAGCAAATCAAACGCTCGAAAATGGAAATATTCAGATTTTTTTTCTGTCTAAACATAAAGGAGGACAAAATCTTGCTACAAATATTCAATTTAGATTTGAGAAAGACAAAAAATTAAGTGGATGTCATTGTTCTACTGACTCCAATTGCGCAGGCAGATAATTGACAAAATTACAACAGAATTTACAAAAAATACTTCAAATTCTATCTAACCACAACCACAATCATAGCAAATTTTCCAGCGCCAAAAATTTAGGAATTAAGCGAAACTCAAAAAATCCGGCAATACCAGTAAAAACGATTTACGAACAACATAAAAAACTGAAATCAGGAGTCAAAAACTGCAACCAATAATGTTGGATTCAATGTATGTGTTTGAAAATATCACTTTTCAGGAAATTTTTTTTTGCAAAATTCAGTTTTTTATATCGTGAAAGTTGTTAGTCACTTTCGTAACCACTCCCCTTCTGCGTTGTCAGAAGTAGAGTAGTTTTGTGTTTGCGAGAAGGGCAGTTTTGAGTGGCAGCAGCTTTCGCAATTCAAATTGTCGCACCCCGGTTATGTACGGGTAGGTTGAACCAAATTTTTCAAAACCTGTTTTTATCTGTGCTACAAAATCAGTATTTAAAGGTCCGCGGCTTTCAGCTGATATATTTTGGGGGTGGGGGATTGATACAAAAGTGAAAAAATTAAATTAAAAAGTTCAAAGTAAAAAAAAACAATTCAACTCATTTCAACAATTGCCCCCTCGCGTTCAACCACTATCTGCCTTACGTTTAATACCATGAGTGGATTTAGGGAAAGCGGGCGGGAGGAGTTACGGATGCCTTTCTGCCCAGGGTTTTGACCCCCTCACCATTCAAAAGGTCTATTTGGTACTTTTTTACGAGATCCATTTTTAGCCAACCGACTCCTAAATTTTCCTAATTTTTCGGTCAGAACGCAATTTTTTGGTCAACGCCTTCCAAAAAGTGCCTTAAAAAGGCTTTGTTGGCCTGTTTGAAAATACCTCCCTCCTCGAGCAGTTTCTTGAGGGAGCGGAGGAAGAAATTCTCTAGAAGGGTACTTTTTTAGGTCGATCTAACATATTCTGATATTATGCGCTAATTGCAGTGCCACTTTTTTGTTTTCTAGCCGACGTTTCCACTTGAGTTTTTCGCTTGCATGCCTATAAAGGAGAAGTTGTTTTCTTACTGTTATTGGCTTATTTTTGCTCTAAGGTCCCATTTCGGAATTTTGATTTTAAAAAGTCGATAAAACTTTAATTTACTTGCTGCTTAAGAATACCTGGGTTGATTCACCTAAATTGTAAGTTTTTGGATGAATTTAGCTCGGAAATCAGTGTCGCAAAATGTCGCGGATGGTACAACCATAGAATGTCTTTCATTCCCAGATGTTTGGCAAGTCAAAATATTGAATGATAAAAAAGAAAAGAAGAGAATTAATGAAAAGGGAAACTGCTATGCCATCTGTTTAATTTGCTCTTACTTTTTGCCATTTTGTCCAATTTAGAGTAAAATATGTTCAAATTGTTTTTTTTCAAAAGTTCGATTTAAAAACAACGTTGTTCAAGTTGATGCTACTTTTGTCAGATATGGCGTTGAAAAAGTATATTACAAACTAAAAATTGAAGTTGAATGTTTGACCTGATGATTACTAACCATTAGTGTATTCGCAAGTTCTCGACAGCAAAATGCCTTCTTTTTTCACCGGATTCTTCAGGCTCATCACACTCTTATAGAACTCCACAGCGTCGTTGACCAACTTTTCAACACTCTTTTTGATCTCCTCGGAATTGTCTGTTCCCACTGCCGAGTCGAACATGAACTTGGGCATGATTTTAAATCCGCGCGAGCTACTCGGCTCCTCGGCCGAGTCTCGCCAGAGAGTGTCGGCTCTCGGCATTGTGGTAACATTAAGGAACAGCTGCGAGTCACAATTGACTGATTTAAAGATCGAGGAAGTAAACAAAATCGCGGAAAGAAACATCAAAAAGTTTGAAATAATATCCATTTTTACTACTCCATTGTAAAACTCGAATAAATTTTAAAAAGATCGAAACATAAAGCGTGTAAGTTGATACAAAAAATCAAAGATTGGCAGTTTCGCGAGTAAATTTGTAAGGCAATTGCAGAGACTTAAAATGTTTGTCAATAAAATTTAGCCACTGCACCTCAAACATAAAATCAAATACCTGGGCTGTAATCAATTCTGTTATATAATTTTTAATATATTGAAAAGGCTGGAAAACAACATGATCAAAAAATTTTCATAAAAAGGAATCATATGGAATGCATTTTCCAAAAATGTGTATTGTACGTAGTTTTTTTTTGAGATCCGCTTTGAAATGTTCTTTAAGCACAATGAAATATGTGAAAATATGTCCACAACTGGTTGTAGAAATACAAAAATTGTCAGAAGATAAAAACATAACTCAACTCGGAGCACATATATTCCGTTACTTTCTCCAAAAGCCAAAACAGTTCGAGTTTAAACGAAAGAGTCCTCAATTATCACACATTTGATTCAATGCCTACTTATCTGAACTTATATGGCAGGAAAAAGTCAGTGGATATTTGAAGAAAAACGCACACGAGAAGATAAAACATGATTGAAAAAATCACAAAATAGTTGCGACGCAATTTTCAGCACCACTACTGGAAAATTCCAACAGTTAAGAACGCGGTCAATTTATGGATTCACATGGAGCCAAAATTATCTATCCAGTTCTCTTCGCTATTTTTATGTTATAAACACTTTTTTTGCGCCCTCTCAGAGTCAGGGAGTTCAATTATACATCTCTAGAAAAGTTGGATATGTGAATAAATTCAAATTGTCATAAAAACCGGAAAAAAACATGGTTATGTGGCCTTTTTTCCATGGGCAAATTCAATTTGTTTATCCACAGGTATAAATCCATCAACACAACACAGACTGGTTTCGCTCCATTTTTCATATATGTATAAGGAAAAATATGCATCATTAGTTAAACTTAATGTAATTTTTGGAAAAATTGAACGCATTGGTAGTGAGGTAGATCTAAATTATTACAAGAGTAGACGGTGGAAGCGTAGACACATATTAAAGCCTTTCCAGTCGGGAGCAAAAATCCAAAAATCAGAAAAGTTATCAAGCCAGTGTCGAGAAAAAATGGTCTGCTTTTTTTCGTTTTTCAGACTGAATTTGATAAGAGGCCGACTCCTCAATTGAAATATACTCAACTTTAACGTTATTTTATGAAATAATTACCACTCATTAGCACTCATTTTTACGCCTACTTCAATGAATTTTTCAGGAAAAAATTGGACGAAAAAACTGAAAGAAAAAAATGTTCAAATTTTTTTAAATTTTTTTTAAGTTCTCTAATTTTTTTCAATCAAGCGATTGGAGCCTATTCTTCTATTAGCAGAGCAAGCTAACCTTGTTGTCTCGATTTTTGACAAAAGTAAGCGATATACTTTTGGAGTGGTTGATTTATTGAGACCAATGGGAGGTACTGTACCAAGACATGAAATTTGCCGATTTCTCAAAGCTCTGTACAAATAAATCGCACAACATATAATGGAGGAGATTTTTTCTAACGAAACCGGAAATTTTAGAGGACCGTTTTCTTTCATTGAGATCTAAGGGTTCCGCGGCTAAAATTTTTTTAGTAGAACGTCATCAAATAACATTTTTTAGATCAAAAGTTTCAATCTCATTTGCCATACAAAATAAGAGCAAAAATGGCAGATTCTAAAAGTTTTAAGAAATTTTTGTTCTGACAATTTGAAAAATGGGGAGGAAATTTGTATATGGCTGTATTTTAGTTTTTTCTTTTTTCTTTTTTTTTGTTTTCCATACAAAATCAGCTAACACAAACAAATAATCATCCGAGAGATTTGAATGATATCTCATATTAACGCTATTTCAGTCGTGATCCGAACAACACAAAAATACTTCGAGAAAATTTACCCACCATCGACAAAAAGCGGTTTGAAGTTTTTGGTTTTCGTTTAAATTCAAGCAAGTAAAGCGATCGAGCAAGCTTATTTATTGTCAAAAAATTCGAGAAAGTTAAAAAAAATAGACCATGGTAAAAGAACACCCAATTTTGGCCGAGAGAGCCGAAATATAGGTCGAGCCATACACCATTTTTATACTAACAGATGAAAACATGTCGAGCAGAAGCGTACCGAGGGGTAGGGACTGCCGCCACAACGCTCGCTTGTATTTTGGTAACCAAATTTTTCCAAGAAACCCTTTTTTGTTATATTGTGCGACAACCATTTCGATTTTTGGTCGAGAAATTTTCGCAAAATAAAGATCTTTCAGTCGTGATTCGAAAAAAGTGGTTTGAAATTTTTGGTTTTCGTTTAAATTCGAGCAAGTAAAGCGATCAAGCAAGCAAATAATTATCGGAGAAAGTTCAGTACCTATGAGCTGTTTCCTTATTTTACTTTGACTGAAGAATATGGCTAAATTAAATTTTTACGTCAGATCATTTTATCAAACCAAGCAGAAAAAACTACACTAATTTGAAAAAAATTTTTTGTTTGTAGTTTTTTAAAGATTATGGTCGGAAAATTCTGTGCTACTTGCACAGTAACCGGCTATCCTGATTTATTGTCGGGAATTTCGAGAAAGTTAAAACAAAGGTTGAAGACGGTAAAAAATACCCAATTTTGGTCGAGACAGTCGAAACATAGGTCGAGGCACATATCATTTTTAATACTAACAAATGAGAACATGTCGAGCAGTGTCGAAAACAACACGTCTCGAATGATATTAGAAAAACTCTGTCAAAAGTTGCTAGTTTAAAAGTCGATGTCTGCCTGGAGAAAAAAATTAACCCAAGCACAAATATTCCACCGTCTTTTTCAAAAATAGTTGGATCAAAAATCAGGTTTTTTTTAAAACTTTGCTCTCTTTTGATATCCCAAATCCAGACGCATTCTGATCGTAAAACATTTATTTTTTCTTAAGTGATTTCAAGCATTCAATTCACTTACTTGGAATATACACAATATCGGTGAACGATTAGGTATAAATTGAGAATGGAAATAACGTAAGATCAACTTCGACATCAAGCTTCCACATCTGTAATACGTTCTGCAATATAACTTTTTTAGAGCTGTAAACACGTCGAGTTATCGGGGGATTTGGTGGTAACTTTCACATTTCGATCAGTTCAAACGATGGGAAAATTGGCGATAAAACGAAGTCTGATTTACTCATTTCCTCAATTGAAATTGGTAATCCGGACTTTAAATTTTTGCGAGCTACGTTGTCATTCCATTCATTTCCTCAGTTCAAATTGGTATAATCCTGACCTAAGTTTTTTTTATATTTTTGCAGGCTACCTTTTTCTCTCTTATTTTTGTTCTGATTTTAGTGGAACTCTTATTTGTAAATAAAGCAAGCTCAAAGTGTGTTTTGAGGAGGCTGTAGATAGTTCGGCGCCTGGCGCGCTGGAACGGAAAAAATTCCCGGTACGAATAACTGGTTGGTATATTTACGTAATGGCTTTTATTTATGGAACACTGGATAGAATGAAAGGGAAAAACGAGGTCTGCATATGTCAGTAGGGAAAAATAAGAGACCTATGTTTGCATAATGAAATCATCCCTGAACAAATTATTCACCTAAGCAAACATGTCGGTGATTTAAAATGTTCATCACGAAAACAAAAGTGCAGCTACTTAAAATTGCTTCATAATTTCATCAGATTAGATTCAATGGACTATGATCACACTTTGAAGCCCCAATTTTCCTCAGAAATTCGAATATCTGATCACTTGAAGGTTCTTACCTGTGGTACTATTTAACGAAGTTCGTCGACCAACTTTAAATTTTTTAAAGGAAACCTTCGGCATAAACATACACTGAGTTTGAGGGGACAATATGTACAAAAAAAAGCATTTTTTGGTTGTAAAAAACTTCTACAAACCGCAAAACGATCTCGGCAAAATAGGGTTTTTTGTGCTATCGGAGTGACTTCAGAAATCAATTAGGTCGACGTAAAAACATCGATATAGTTTTTGAATTTGTTTTTTCATTGAATTCCCCGTCAGAAACCATTTTTACACACTATCTGATTGTTCGGTTGAATTTTTGATTATGGTTTTCAAAAAGAGAGGGGCATTGTATTCCTTTTGGCTCAATTATTGAGTTTTCTAAACTAGTTTCACCAAGTTTTTTTTTTTCATTTTTAATGAACCGTTCTAATTATAGCTACTTATAACTTTCAACGATACTGTTTATTTTGCCATATTTAACCAAGGTAATCACTTCGTTCCCGTCGTACTTAAATGGCATGTTACACTTTATAGCCACCAGTTTTGATAAATATTTATAAACTGTTAAAAAAATTGAAAACTATTATCAATATTTTCTTATTACCTCCCCACGCCGAATGTAATATTCAATAGAGTGTCTTAATTGAACTTGGACAGAACTAAACTTTGCTGGAAACGAACTATAACTTTGAGGTATTATGCACTGCACGGCCCCAGAACAAAAATGAGATCAAAATATGTAAATTTGCAAACGTTCAAATTCGACTACCATTTTTTGAATAGCTTTAACCCATCTCCAGAAAAAAAAATTTAATATTTGTTTTGCTTTTTAAATCAGAAGTTAAACAAAAAATTGTTGACGCTTTTTGAAATTGCTGAAAAAGGCTGAAAGTTTGTCAACATTTCTATATCTGCTTGAAATGTTAATTGAATTGCCTGTTGCTTGAATTTGAAGTCCAACATGTAGACCTTAGTTTCAGTCCAACACGTAGAAGTTTGGGCAATTTAGAGCATAATACCCCCACTTTTGAAACACAATTCCATCAATTTAGTTCGAAAACTAAAATTATAAGTTTCTGCTTTCAAATAAAATGATAACCCAGCCGACTATATTCTCGAATTGAGGTCAGTCGATCTATTCTATGATTTTGTTACAAGAAATACCTATCGTTTTATCAGTTCTGGTTCCCACGTTCGCAGTAACTTAACGGAATAATTGGGTTAGCAGTGTTTTTCCCCAGATACACGTTGACAATCCAAACAGCAGTGGTTAAAAGGGCTGATTTATAGGAATTTGACAACAGCAAAATATTTATATGTTTCTCGTGATGTTAAACGGGTTTGAACATTAGTGCTTTGATAAATTTGATGTATTGCTGTAAATGGCTACAAATATTTTTATCTAAAACTCACAACGCGTAAAATTTGAATGAGTTCTCATCGAATTAATTGGCTACTAGGTGAAAATGATATCGCATAGTACTTGGTGTTGCTTCAGGGGTGGGAAAGTCAACGAAAAAACTTTATTGGAACATTATCTTGAAAGTATTCTTGAAAAGAGAAAATTTGGAGCAAGAGAACTAAGAATACTTAGGCCTCGCGCTCATCGAGTAATATTCTTACTTTTGTACATAAGCCCAACGATATTACGTAAATCGATTTTGAAAACAGATTTTTTCAGGTTCACTCTTCTAACAGCTTTATTTTCCCCTTCAGAAAAAATTGATTATTTTGGTTGAGAGAGTCGTTTTTACAGTACCGCACCGCATTAACAGACTTAAATTTCGCTGGCTCAGCAAATGTTTTGAGTTATCGCTCTGTAAATTGGTTGAAAATGAAGAAGAATCAATCCTTCTCATTGACAATTATCTATGACCGTGTTTAAATCATCGCGGATTCAGCTATAAAAAAGCAGGCCTGAATAAGCACCGAGTCATCCCTGATTAAACGTTAAATTTTTAGGATTAGCGTTGAATCATTTTTGAGCCAGCGCTGATTTTCAGTCTTTTCAAAACAGTTCGAAGAAAAAAATCCCCACGAGGATTGAACCCACAATCTGTAGCTTTGCTCCACGTAAGAAAAAATGATATCAAAAAGTTATAAAAAAATTAATGAAAGCGAAGCATATGGAACCTGATCTAAACTACATTTTATTATTGGATAAATTAGATATTTTACCACTGTAAAATATTTAATATTAACCAATCATAATCCATCTAACTAACAACCGACTTATTTGTAAGTGCTGAAATTACTTGTAATTTCAGCACCAGAGAGATTTGAATTTAACTTAGAAATTAGCTACCTCTCCAAGAGAACTAAAGCAGTTGCAATAAGCCAGTATACTCTAGATCTATTGAGCCTAGCAGAAACTAGTTAAAAACCCTGAGACTAGTAGATATAAGAGTAAGATTAGGATCGGTATTAGAGTAAGAAGTTGCACGAATCTATCCGGCCGAAAATAAGATAGCGTGACGAGCAGACGGTGTACCCTATCCGAAATTACTCTATGAGTTAACCTCAAGGACCTAACTATTCTGGTGCGACCATAAGTCTCGCATAAAGACCTTAATATCTTAGAATTAACCAAAATTGATTAGAAAATAGACAAAACATTTTCAAAATGTTACACGACAATAACTTAATTGAAAAGTCTCTACGACTCAATAGATATGAGCCGCTATTCCGCACAATACGAGAACTACCCGGTATTGGAAAAAGACCTCGGACAAGAGACGACATACGGCTACATAGAAACTTACCATTTAGTTTCATGGTTGTACGGCGAAAGCCAATACAAACTTTTATATTTATAATTTTATTAGCAATGAATTTAGATTTTCATTTGCAAACATAAAATCCTTGAAGGAAAGCTTCAACGATTATTTCAGGCGCTAAACAAAATTACTATTGCACAATAACGATTGATAAAAACATCTCAAATCGTTCCCTCAACTTCTGCAGTATTATATAAAACATATTTGAAAAATATTTATTGAAAAAAAAAATTAGTAGCATGACAATAAATTGTTAGTATATATAAATCATCCTGTTGTTCCAGCTTCATCACCTAAACATAACAGCAATCCTAAATTAACTAATACCATCAAAAACTAAAACCTTTTACAAAAATTTAAATTAATCTAAACCTAATCTTATTTAATCTTAAATCAGATCATCAAGGCTTTCCTTGGATCTAAATAAACTTTCTATTTTATCAATTTAAAATAAAAATTCTGATCATCAAGGCTTATCCTTGGATCAAAAAGAACAATTTTGTTCTCCCTCACTCACTTATCAAGTGTCCAACGACCTCAAATGTTGATTCACTACCAAACCTTTTCAAAAGACCCAATACTAATAGAAATTTTTTCATCACGCTAACCATTCAAATTAGGCTAAACAGTGAAGAACTTCGGCTATTCATCCTTCACTTGAACCCTCCTCTTATCTGACTCAGGATAAATCATAAACTTAGTAAGTTTAAAATTGTATCTAACGAACTACTTGTGTTCTAATTATACCTGAGACTTGTGGATTAAGTAAGATTAAGTAAATTAACACCTCAACTTAGACTAGCCACGAGAAAGTAAAAATCATTTTTTGGAATCGATATACTTTTCTTTCCAACCCTGAACAAAAAGACCCAGCTTAAGCTAACCAAAAAATCGTAAGGACTAACAGTCTAGGAAATTAAAATCACTAATACCTCCTTGCATCCCTCATCCTAAACTTTATGTCATTAAAAAAATTAGGAAAGAAACAAACAATCGTTTTACACAATTGTGAAATAGACAACCAAAAATACGATCTTGTAATAACCCCACATACACAAACAGTTGGATACATCCGAACAAAACGACAAACAATAAAAAGAAAAGTTATAAGTAAACAAAGACAGATAACACGAAAAAGATTTTCCAAAAAAAGAAATGCATTTTCCGAATTAGAAGCCAGTAGTCTAGACGCACTATATAAATAAAAGAATCAGTAAATAAAAATTGCCCCATCCTTGATCAGTTATATTTTTCCGATTCAGAAACAACTTCAAACTCATCAAAAAGAGGAAAAAGAAGAATAAAAAAGCAATATAAACACAAACCAGTACATCTATACAATTGGAATCAACCAATTAGACATATTGATAATTATATATTAACAGTCATCAAACGAAAAAATGAGCAACACTCAGAGTGACGAAAGTCCAGATGAAGAAGCAATTTTTCCCTGTCTTATAAACTCACTCAGTGATAGAGGACAAACACGATTTTGTAAAAACCTACTCGTAAATTTGTTTGAACCAGGAATCAGTCCATGCAAAGCAGAATTCCCGGATATAAAAATCAAAAGACAATTTAAAGAACATTATTTGAAAGACATATGTAACCTAACACAACAATACGGAATCTACACCATAGAATTCAGCACACCACGAACAATTCATGATAAATATGTAATCCAAACAGACGATATTGATTTAGAATTTTCAAAAGTATTCACAGAATATATCAAAAGCATACAATATCAAAATTCACAGAGAGCAAACTCCATATTCACCAACGAAGTTTTTGCAATAATATATAGTTTTATATCTATTATAGAAAAAACAGAAGCTCAAAGTACATCACCAACCCAAACATCCAAACATACAAAAGTAAGAAACATACAAAAGTCTCACAAAACACTAAACATGCGGATATCTCAAGTCAGGCAATAAGTACAATATCTTTTCACAAATACCATTAACGATTGACGCAACACCAATAAATTACAAATCATTTTTACCCGATACACGAAATAACAGCTTAAATTCAACAGTCATACATAACGAAAATCTCAATGGAACTAGAAATGTTACACAGCAAGATATTTAAACACCATCACACTTCATAAATTAAGAAGTAGCCCAAACAACAGTAACAACTACACAACAAAGTATTTCACCAATACGTCCAAATCTCACAACACCAAAAAATACAAATACATTACTACCACAAAAAACCTTACAATCGACCGTTAAACCCTCGGTTGCTCCAACATATTCCCATATGGACTATCAGACATATAGACCAATGACAAAACCGTCAAAAACACGAAAAACATTCACAAAAAACACTTTTGCGGAACACAACTATAATTATGTACATCAATCAAAAACAAATCAACCCCCAAGAAAAAGTACAAAAAAAACTTAAGCCACGTATGTTTTCATTATTGGAATCTTCCAAATATCTCGACCAATTCAGCAAATTTCCCAGATAATCCACACCCTCCACAGGATTATAGTGAAAATTATCCATTTTTTTCAACAAAATAGGAATAAACAACAAACACCTGATAACACAAATTACTTATCATCCGATGATGATGATTACTAGCAACCAGATATTTTTGCACCATATACTAAAGAATATTGCACACAGAGACCGCGACAAACTCAACCATCCCAAAATATGAAAATTTACCCACAAAATCCAAGAGACATGCAAAATCAACAGCCAATGGACTATACAAAACCCATTTAACGCACAATCTTTTCAACCTACAGCCACAAAACCAAATGACTATGCATTTTTACCAACCGACTCAAATGCAAAATTAAATACCACTTCCATATTACCTTCAATAACATGAAATAACAAAAAACCAACTTACAAACTTCTCGCAAATGCCAAATGCCGCAGAAGCGCTACAGTTGACTATGAATCCATACCTCATGGGTGGATCATCAATAACATCGAATAAACCACTGATGGTATTCACAGGAACAAACCCTTAACTCTCTGTAAAAGACTATTTGAACGCAGTCACAGCAAATTTAATTTTAAATATAGGACGTGAACCAATTAATACACCACTCCATCAAAATTGGATACATAGACGCACAGCGTTAATTCAAATAACAGTAGATGGCGCAGCACAAAAATTGTTTTCAGTACTACCCATACAAATAAAATCAGATTGGAAAAGATTCACACAGGAATTTTCAAAAATGTTTCATTCTGAAAGAAACAAACAACATCAAAGAGTTCTATGCAACGAAATACGCAGATTACCAAATGAAACAATTAAACAATTAGCAGTTCGAATCGAAACACTAGCTCGAAAAGCATATTCACTTAATACACATGATTACAAAAACACAAAAAACGACAGAAATTTTAATGATGACCTTAACACCTCAATTAAGGAAATTAGCTATAAAAAAGAGAGCATCTCATCCTTCCTCAATTCGAGAGCCAGATTTAGAATATAGAAAATTAGTAGATAAACTAGAACAAGCAGAAATCACAATGAAACTTGAAGAAACAGAAAATCTAAAACTACAGTATGTTAATCGGATTGAAACAAATACCACACATATAAATAACATACAAGAACCAGACACAGACCTGATTGAAAAATTCACTGAAATACTAAACATCTCTGAAAGGAACCCAAATTTTAGTGGCAAACCATCTTTCAAAAAATGATGTAATTATTTCCGACGATACGGACATAGTATTGCCGAATGTAGACAAAAACAGCAAGACAATTAGAATAAAACCTCAAAAGCACAAAGAACCAAATAAGTCATTCTATCAATATATAAAAAAAGATCAAAACCTACCAAACAAAAATATATATAGTAATAATAGTTCAGTAAAACCACTTCCAAGTAACTCAAATTATTCAATAAATCAATCACCATATAACTTCAGTTATAGAGGTAGATCGCCCGAACGAAGAAATTCACGAAATTTCTAACAAAATAGATACAGTCGATTGAATAGTCAAAATAATCAACTTAGAAATAACTATTCACGATCGAATTCCAACACAACAGAAATTGTTTCTGCATCCAGTTCCCATTCAAACCCAAGGAATAGACACTATTCCAACAATAAATCACGAAACTCATCAGACAACAGAAATAGAAACTATTCAAACAATAGGAATAGAAGTTACTCCAACAATCGAAACCAAACCTATCCAAACAACAGATCAAGGAATAATTCATATAATAGATCAAATTATCACAGTTCAAATGATAACTATCAAAACAGATCTAGAAATAATTCACAAAACCGAAACTCAAGTTACAACAATAGATACAGAAATTATTCCCAATCACCCCATAGGAATAATAACCGTTACCCCGATTCTAAACATCGATACAGAAGTAACACACCAAAGCACCCAAGATACATAAATCAAGTGCAAACAAATGAAGAAACAACTTCAGACCCCCAGGTATTGATAACACAGAAAATAATGAATTACAATTAAATCACATTAATTGTGAATCAACAGATACTGAAAGTGATACAGATAATACCATCTCTGTAAATATGATAACAGTCGAAAACGACTATGAACCTATCATATATGAACAACCCTTTAGTTCAAACATCTTTGAAAATCAATTGGAACTTCTCCATAAATATTATACCGCACCCATTAATAATAATACACAACCTATACAAGAAGTAAATGAAATTATTACTGTCATTAAACCTGATAAAAAAGACGTAGTACAATGCTCAAACACGAAACATATTTATCAAAATATACAAAAAGAACAACCAAGAGAAAAATTTGGACAATCCCACTTCTCCTAGAAAGTCCAAGAAGTAAAGAATTAGAACCACCAGATCTTGAAAATGATTTTTTAATTGACTCAAGAGCAGAATCAAATATGATTAACATTCCCACATGGAATGAAATTAAAACACTGCACCCGAATTTAATACCTCTTGAAACATCTAGTAAATTGGCAACAGCACAAGGATCAACATTAGTAAACTATGGAAAAATCCAACTATTCCTTGTTCCCACAAGAACAATGGAACAAAACAAGATTCTGAACAAACCACTTAAACAAACATTTCATATTACTGATATTAAGCACAATATCATTGGCATACCGTTTATTACTAAATATATACCAACAAAAAACATCTTAAATAGTAAAATCCATATCACAGACAAATATACAAAGTCAAAAAGAACAGCCTTAACATTCTTTCAAAGATTAAACAAACAACCACCATTTTTCTCAAAATTTTACTCCATTTATAATCAAGAACGGAAACACCTGAAACCACTGTCAGTAAACATATATAAATTTTCAATAAAACAAGTTCATCAGTATGACGAAAGTCAAAACAAACAACAGCTTTTCATGTCAGATTTCAAATTTAAACCCATTCACAAGTTTTTCAAAATTACAATCTCATCCATAAAATATCTACAAAACACAAATTCCGATATTATTTCACTACACGTATATAATAATACACCGTATCTAATAACACTACCTTTAGGACTATTAGGATATTGTGAAACGAATGCTACAACTTCACCTATAAATGAGGTAGCATATCGAGTAAATAATATATAACAACTATTAGATATTTGTCAATCAACAATTCTTGACGAAGAATTATCAATAAATAAAATAATAAGTAATGAAAAAAAAATACAGAATACTTCACAAAAACACCATATTTTAAACCAACATTCAATATAACAAATTATACAAAAGAACAACAAAAATTTTTACAATATTTAATTTTCAACATTCACAAATCACACAAGATGAATTTGACAAATTAGCAAAACAACTGATAAAATATTCCACAGTCTATGCAACATCAGAATTTGACGTTGGAAAAATTAGTTCATCACTACACCTCCCATTAAAACCTGACGCAGTCTTCAAAAAGCAAAGAGCAAGTAAAGTACCAATTCACTTACACGACAAGGTAAATAGATTACTTAATATTTTAGAGCAATTTGAAAATATATCACCAGTAAATAAGAAAGAACAACCAAAGGTAAAACCTCCATCAACCCTGTAATCATCCTCGCAAAAGGTGAATCACTAAAAATAGTTTTAGACGCTAGATATCTCAATTCACTGCTTGATGAATCAAAATGAAATTGGCCTATTGAATCAATACAGGTTATCTTAACAATGATAAATGGTAAATACTTCACAACTGCAGATATGATTAGTGCTTATAACCAAATGCCACTAGATGAAAAATCACGACGCTTAACACAATTTGTTATCGGAAATCAACAATACGAATTTAATCGATTATTCTATGGAATATCCATAGGACCAGCCGCTTTTTCAGCTTTCATGATTAAAGTTTTTAGACCATTAATACTCAAGAAAAACGCAATCACATATCTAGATGATGTTTTCATGCAATCACAAACCAAAGAAGAAATGTTAACAGTTTTGGAACAGTATCATAAAATACTTCAGAACGAAAATCTGAAAGCAGCCCCCGATAAATCACATTTTTTCTTAACACACGTTAAATCTTAAGGACATAATATTGAACGAAATACAATCACCTCATTAAAATCACGCATTGATGCAATCCAAAAATTTCAACCACCTACAAATAAAAAGAAAATTCAAGAATTCCTTGTAATGTTGAATTTCTTAAGTAAATATCTTTACAAAATGCAGTTATACTTAAGACCTTTCTATAACATCCTCAGACAACAAAATAATTTCGTATGGACCCTTGAACATCAAACTCGATTTGAAGAAATTAAAAAACTTTTGACAGAGCAAATTTCAAACACAATTCCAGATCCAAATCAACCATTCTACGCAATGTGCGATGCTTCAAATTTTGGCACCGGCGCAGCATTACTGCAATCACATAGTGGAACAAATAAAATGAATCTTATATCAGCAAATTCACGAGTATTCACGCAAGCCGAGCTACCACTCTCTACCCTAATGAGAGAATGTACAGCTATAAATTATACACTTACAGAGTACGAATTTCTGATACTTGGATCAAAACACCCAACAGTTCTATTTACAGATCATAAGCCAATTATATTTCTCTTCACACTAAAATCAAATCCTAATCATAGAGTTTATAGATTTCAATTAATTTTAATGAAATTCCCAAACTTACATATAGTTTGGACAGCAGGAAAAAACCTTGCATTACTAGATACATTAAGTAGAAATACACCACCTGAACTACTTACACGAAAAACTACAGTTGCAATAACAAAAAAATTTTAAATTCTATTTCGCAAAAGATGAAACATCAGCCCGATTAGAATGCAAATACGCAGTAAAAACTGACATTGATCAATCACAATTAAATAATCTACAAAATTTTCCACTCTACTTAGATTGCCAAAATAATCACTATTGGCTAATTGATTTATTAGGCACATCTATCTTTAAACCAATTCCATACTCACAATGGATCAAAAATAATACTCAACAAAAGAAATTGAAACAACAACCGCATAAAAAAGATCTTTTTCCATCAATTGAAAAAGAAAACTTGACCGATAAAATAAATTTATCTGGACCACAAACGAATGATTCAAAATACACAATAAATCAAGTTTTTAACCTCCATGACCCACTTGACACAATTCCCCTATCAAAACTAGAAATTGAAAATATTTTTCTCCCATCAACAGAAAAAATTACACTTGAACTTTTAAATTATTATCAAATTTTCGACCCAGTAATTAGACAACTAAAATCATGGCACAGATACAAAACAAAACCAGCAAAAGCTGATACCACAGTTTTAGGAAACAAAACACTCCTCCGATATTTCCGAAAATTTAATAACACAACAATCAATGAAAAAACAGATCTTTTAGAAAACCAATTAGATGATTCAAAAGTTCCCTGTCTTCCTTTAAGTATGATACTGATAGCATTTAACATCTCCCATACACAAAATACAAAAAGAACACTCAGGATCAGAAAAGACATACTCGAACTTCGCACAAAATTTTTATTTTCCAAATGCCCCAATTTGGATAAAAGTATTATGCAATGATTGTATAATATTTCAATTGAACATGAACAAACCTTATCCGAATAAAAAAAATAGCATAAAAACAAGATTTTAAAGGACAAAAATTATATTTCAACCATAGAAGTTCATTCGACACAAAAGGACCAATTTCACCATCCTCTGAAGGAAATTCTTACATTATGGTCATTGTTGATGCATTCACACATTATGTAGCACTCAACCCAGTACCAAATTGTAATGCTTACTATGCATACACAACAGTTTACGAACACTGGATAGCTAAATTCGGATTACCCGAAATCCTAGTTACAGACAACGGTACGGAATTTATTAATAATGAAAAAATCACACTATGCCACTTACACAACATTAAACATAAACCACGTACATCTCATGCACCTTGGACAAACAGATTAGTCGAAGGTATGAACCGTTCATTACAAGAGTATCTAAGATGTATCATTAATGGAAATTTTACACGATACACGGAATGGTCAGCAGATGTAAAATTATTTCCTTTATCATACAATTCACAAATCACGACAACTTTAGGAATGTCACCATATGAAATGGTTTTTAATCAAAAACCACGAAAATTAATCATGTTTACAGCAAATGCCCATAAAAATGCACAAAGTTATTGCTTACCAAATAAAGATTCAATTTGTTATAACCTGCCTACACACACATGATGAAGATCATTTCCATCAACCACAAATTCTCAAACTAGCTTCCGGCACACATACCAAATGGATTTTAAATAGTGATAAAAAACATAATGAAATTTACCAAAAAGTAACAAAGAAATTGTTACAAAGGAAAATTATTAACAGCCAAATTAATTCACGTTTTATGCCAGCCACAGATTTAAAAACTGGAACATTTGTTTTAATACCTAATTTTAATACACAAAAAGGAATCTCCAAAAAATAACAACCGCTTCGCCTGGACCATACCAAATAATTGCCAAACCCACTGAAGTAACATACAAACTCACAGATTCAACCAAAAAAGAAATTGTTCAACATCGTAACAATTTGTTACCTTACTACCCAAAAGAATACGCATTACGCGAATTAACTCAATTATATTCTTTTACAAGTTTAAAAGTTATCCAAAATCATACACATACAGAACAAGCAACAAATGTACAATCCGACGTTCAGCATAAACAAAATCAAAAAACAAAACACAACTCATAATAATACAAAAACACCAGACCCAAAAATATCTCAAAAAGAAAGAAAAAACAGGAGAACGATAGAAAAAATTCTACCACAAGAACAAGTACAAAAATCAAAACACAGGGAGTTATCACGACTTAGAAATCAACCACGTAAAAATTACAAAACATTCATCCCACAATCTAAAATATTAAAGAAAGTTTAATTTCAAAAACAACTTTGATTTTTAAATTAGTAATTTGTACACCTTTAAATCATTTTGAACTTTCATACTTTCAAAATAACATGCTGACACATACGCAACAATTCTAGTTCAATTTCAGCCAATAGGATTCACTCAAATCCGTCACCTTCAAAATCTCTAACAAAACCTACTAGCCGATAGATATTAATCTCCAGGCATATCTATAACTATAACTTTACAACCTCCAGGTCAAAAATAAGCAACTTTCTAAAACTTGACAACTAAAATAAATACCACCTTAATATTACAACCCTCCTCTATCTAATAACGCAAAGATCAACAATATTTTCCCAACTCAGACCTCAAAAACCCCCAACCAAAATTGGCAAATTAGCCTAAAGTAAAAAAGGACCATAATCATTTGGCCTAAAGTACAAACATTTCAAAAATACCCCAGATTACCTATCAAATAAAAACAAAGCAAAGAAGATCTCCCGAACACCATAAAATAATCTCCAACATTTTTTCAGAAAATTCAACCCACTTGTCAAAAAATCAATAAATAATCCGACCACACTTGAATTTCGCTCCAGAAAATAAAAAATATTCGACGAACGAATCATTTCTTAAATGCTTTTCTCTCTAACAGTCGTTACCTTAAAAATATAATCTTAAATCTTCTCATAAAATTTTTCATTCTCTTTAAACTTACGCTAAAATTTTTTATTGAAACTTTTGAAGCCTTAATAATCCTTTTAACAATTTTTTGCAATATTTTTTTAATTTTCTACTCCCTATTTGAAATATATCTCCAACTTTCCCAAATCATTGACCACATTCACAGGTAAGATAATTCAAAGTCTATTTAAATGATACGAACAATTTTTAGCAGAACAGATGTTTTTTTACTATTCGTAATTTTCATCACATTTTTATCATCCCTAATCATGACAATGTGCAAATGTGTAAAAAAGGCAATAGTCACATTCGCCTTAGCAACAATCCTTTTAATTCTTTTCATTGAAGAATATTTTATTAAACATATATCTTCCCACTAAGAAACAAATAAATCAAACACATTTCCAAAATTGCTAACCAACATCCACCAAAACAGTCTTCACCGACTTCCTCATAAAAAAACCCAACCATACCTACAACTACCCAAAACCCCCAAACATCCACACAAATTTCTTTCCAAGACAACCCGTATACTTTTGAAGAACGACACGCTCGCTTATCTGAACCATTAGAACCAGTTCAGCGACAAGCATCCCTAAGTGAACCTACATATAATTTATACCCCCCATTACCACAAGACTTAAATCGAATAAGACATATTAGTCAAAATCAAAATACAGTTGAAGTCAATAGACAAATTATACATCCACGAAGAAATAGAAATTTTCAAACCCCCAGAGTTCATTTTGATATACCCCAGTCACCAACACCAACTACTTCAGGAATGTCAAGTAATACAATACCAGAAACTCCCACACTCCTTTCCAACATAGCACCTCAAGTATACCCTCAGACTATCTAGGTTTAACCCCCACATCACAACCCTTTTAATCCCGAGAAAACCCTTTTAATCCCCCAGATACCAGAGAAAGACCACCATATTGGACTACACACTCATATACACAAGGTGAACCGAACCTAGTAAATGAACCAATAGATATTTCTTCTGATACAACACTATCATCATTACCAGAAACATTATCACTCCCGTCAACGCCATTATTAAATCAAATGTCACCGACACTTTTCCCTTTAAATTTCCCAAATAATAAATAACCTCGACGCTAGATATCGAGAACAATCATCATCAAATATCCCTTTACGATTAGATTGGAACACTTTTGTAGCACCTCCACCATTATTTAAACTACATCAAGAAAGTAACCGACTCCACAGTTGGGCACTCAATAGATTACAATAGAGACAAGATATCCACGAAGATATTCGAGAACATAATAATCAAATACTTCAACAAAATAGTCTCCAATTGAAATTTAAAATCACAATCAAACTAAAAAATATTGTTCAACATCCCTACCCATTAAATCCACCAAATATAACAGCTCAATCGCTACCACCACCATTTATAACAACTGAAGTAATATATAAATACGATAGATATACAAAAAACATTTTACAACCCATATTCCAGATTATCATACACATGTATATTCTAAAAATATTAACGTTTCAACACGTCTTTTTTCTAATATTTTCCGACCAAAACACATATCCTTCTCCTCGCACAGGACCCCAGGATTTATTAGTAACACACTACGATTGTGAAGAAAACGAACAAAAAACACTACACAAATATGCAATAAATCAAGTATCACAATTCGAAACAGAATAACAAGCTATAGAAACTACAACTGTAATAGCAACATTGTACTCAAAAGCCCGAGCAACAACAGTCACAGGATATAAATTTAAAGCAACATTTTCCGAAAAGAATGTACATTGTTCACAAGTTTCCAATGGAAATAAGAACCAACTTGATCACGAATCATTTTACCAGAGTAATATTGAAAGACTTTTACACCTAAATCCCGACGATTGTAAAAACGAATTACTCAGACTAAACCTAACAAGAAATAAAATCACAGACAGAAAAATAGTAAATTCGTCTGTACGACTCTGTCCGACTCTGTACATCAAGCAGAACTTGAACGAAATCAAGGACATGTTAAATTAGACGAAAAATACCCAGATAATAACTTATGATATAAACGATAAACACTGGATACCACACATTGGAATAAATAATCCTTCAAACTGCAAAGCAGACACAAAAAATATAGGATATTAAGAAAAAATGTTTTTTGATTGGAAAATACAACTTGAAAAAATACAACTCACACGAGATTTAACTGATAACAGCATGATCTATCAAGGAATCAGATTACCCTACAAAAATGATCAAGGTTATTAGGATCCTACAACAAGGACCCAAGCAACAATTGTTTGGTTTCCCGAAGATACATGCACAACATTTCAAGTAGCAAAAATACACGCTCGAATGATAAAATTCCATGAAAAATTTTTTATTGAATCAATCCCATGTGAACAAGTGAACCCGTACCGTAAACAAAGCAATGATTTCAAAATCATTAATGACATAGAAAATAAATTAACACGCTTTCAGGTCTATCGAGAAACAGAATTTGCATGTAAATATAGAAATCCACTTTATAAAACACAGTACTCTGAAATACTTGACGAATACAAAAAAGGTTTCGACATGACCACTGGAAAAATAAAATTTGACCCTTATGCCACAAGTCATCCTATTAACGAAGGAACATCATACGTCCCAGTTAACTTTCATGAAAGCAAAGGTCAACCTGGTGGAAAATTAAAACCATACTACAGTAAAAGCACACGTTTACAAGAATTATCACTAATGAATAGCACCTACTTTGGTAATATTCATTATGATACCCACTTGGACATGAAATTAGACTACAGAATTAGTAAAATTTTCCAAGAAATGTCACTTTCTGAATTAGAAACACTTCATCAACTATGCGAATTAGAAAGAACACAAATCTTACAATCACTCGCATTAGCAGTACTAAAAACACCTTACGCAGGATATTTATTATCAGGAAACAGATCAAATTTTCTTGATTACGAAGGAAACATTTTATGGTTTTATACTTGAACCAAAAAAATATCATCATTATATGTTTTCGAAGATAAACGTTGTTATAAAAGAATCCCCATATTCTATAAAAATAAAGTACATTTTGTCGATACACTCTCAAGACGAACTTATTTTTGGGATACCGCAGTCCCATGTGGATCAGAAAACAGCCACAATGTCGTACAATTAAACCCTGATGAAGATATATACTACCTACTTACACCGTATCCTATTTTAATGCAGCCACTAAAAAGTTTTCACCCGAAAGCATCCGAGCTATCGCTCGTAACCCAAATATTGATTTACAATCAATTGGAATATACTCTAAATCTGATATACAACATAACATTAGAACACAACAATTTCAAGAATTACTAACACAAATGGACACAATACAACGACAATCAATCGACCAAAATTTAAGAAAATTTGCCGAAACCGCAGGATTTGCAGACATTTATACACAAGACTACAGCGGATATTTTAAAAATGTCAAAGCCTACATATGTTTAAACGGTGAAAAATATAGACCACAGGATATTTCACCCATAAATATTTTCAGTTTTGTAATCTTAAAAAACGAAATTCTCGCCTTTCTAGGATGGCCCTATTACATCTTAGAAATATTAACCATCTTATACGCCATGTTTAATTTTATAGGATTTCTTTTCTCACTGTTAAAAGGAATCTATAACACATGCGCTATACACACACAAGTAAACCGCCAAGAAAGTGTAGCACGCACGTATACTATTTGCATGATTTTTCGGAATTTTTTCATCATCAATCAATAAAATACTTCTAGATGCACAAATAAAAGATTATAATACAAAAATATCCACAAGACCCAACACATATAACGAAGAGCATAATAATGTAGATACAACACCTACAGCACCACAGATACCACCCCTACCACAAAAGCATCCATTATCATTAGTTCCCCAAAAATTTCGAAACCTAGCAATCACAAATAATCCAAACTTTCGACCAAATACAACACAAAGTCCCATTCAGCACAAATCTTTCACAAAATGATAATACATATGAACAAATTATTGAACAACCCCATACCACCACTTTTCAGTCACAAAAAAATCATTTTTTTAGCCCACGATGAGCCGACAAATTGGATCCCTCCATCGCTCAAATTCCCACCCAGCCAACCTCCAAACTCAAATCCCAATTATCCCACTTTTGCTTCCCCGCCACCCGATTTTCCAATTATTATTATACCATCAAGCACGAATTCTGATACTAACTCAGATATTTCAGTTTTTCATACTATCTCACAATTTAATAACTCCAATGTAGAAATCCCCGACGAATTTGCAGACTCCGAACCATCTCCCTCTACCCATACCCAGACCAACTCCTCAGTTTTTTCGCAACCCCCTTTTCGACCCATCCAATCCAATCATCCACTCCCATCCCTTTCCACTGCTTCTTACGCTTCCCAAGTAACCCCAACCTATTCTCCATTTAATTCCGACAGATCACATAATAACTCGCCAGATACTATCCAAATTTCCGCAGAACTCGACAATTTTATTACATTACAACAACAACTAATACATCCCCAAACTCTCACAATACATCAACTATCATCCACAATAACATCCTCAAATCCACCAACTCCTACACCCTCTTCAGCTTACACTCCATCATTAGCTCAGTCATCCACATCCGTTGAAACACCTACCGGTACTAACCGAGCTTATCGCACTTTTAAACGAAAATTCCCATATCACCCATTCCCAATCAAACCCGGAACAGCCCGAGAATACATCAACCACCCAGAACACACAAATACAAAAAATTTTCTAGAAATAACCCTACCATAATTTCCGCAATATACAATAAAAACACCTACCATTGCTAACGAAACACTAAATTTTGTTGATGAGCACGTTTTAACGCCAACACTTTATTGGACAGCCTACTACAATTATACTAACCCCCTTTGTTTACCAATAACAAATACTAGTGAAGAATTAGAGAAAAACAAAACTATGTTATATAGACTCACCATATCATTAACACCTCGACAATTTACTTATGTTGGATATAAAAAATTACGAAAAACATTCACCGCACCCCAAGCTAACGATTTCTCAAAAGAATACTACGATCATAATATCATCCGCCCTAATCACGATCAATTTTTAGACGAAGATCGCTTTGCAAACCCGCAACTAACCAAAAAATTTTTCATTAAAATACCATACGTATTTACACTTAATTTGTTTGATAAAAAGCATGATCATACTATTTCAGAAGCACTAGTTGATATACAAGCATATGAAAGCTTCTATGATAAATTTCAGTTATTTTCACTAACCTTTCACTTTCTTTCACCACAGGAACGCGATTTGCACTGTTCACACGATATAATGTTACGCACTAAACAAACGCACACTTACACATATTATCGTTTTATACAAAATCATTTTGATTTACACACTCCATCAAGACAACCCCACCATCGTTTTCAGTTTCTTAACTCAAAATACACGTCACAATTTTTTCCTATTTTTACATATTGCATTAAAAATACTAACCTCCACGGCATTCCCCGCAATTACGAACCAGTCACCCAAATGTATATATTCTGTCCCATCACGAAGACCTTCAGTGATGAAGAATCAAGACCCTTCATTATCCCGCATGAATTTATACAACCTATTGAAATACCCATATTAGAATTTATTCATAATACTAAAAATAATCATAAAATCTATAACCTAATTCAAAACACACCTTATGAGTTCGCAGTAGGCACAGAAGAACTAAACACCATCAAAGCACTTCAATTGCTTTGGCCACTGCTACAAACTGAAAATGTCATACGCATACTAGCCAAGTTACTAACAACATCAGACATGATTCGCGACATATTCCCCCACGGCTTTTTCCCAGACGACTAAGGTAAATATGATTTAAAATACTCATAACTATAAATCCAAATTTGTATTAACCATTTTCTATCAATGTTTAATTTATT
This sequence comes from Symsagittifera roscoffensis, assembly GCF_963678635.1. NCBI lineage: Eukaryota > Metazoa > Xenacoelomorpha > Acoela > Convolutidae > Symsagittifera > Symsagittifera roscoffensis. The sequence goes on from NC_087064.1 coordinate 64,508,727, forward strand.
CTTTTAGTCTTCAAATCACAATCACCTACAAAAACCGAAAAAGACAAATAAAAATACAAACTTCTTAAATTATAACCAAACTCATTAATCTTTCGCACTAAATAATGTAGTAAAATTCATATCCAATGTAGTAAATTCATTTATAAATTAATTCTCCATGAAGCAGTAAAATTAAAATACGATGAAAATTTATAATTTTAAACTTCCCCAAAAGCAGTAAAATTCAATTTCTATGCAATAAATTAGTAAAATGAGAAAGCAGTACTAACTTTTTCAATATTTTCATTCAATCGCACAAGAGTTCTATTCAAACTCGCACAGCTCGCCCACGAAGAATTGTTTAAATAATGTTTTTAAGTTTCAAGTTAACAACTCTAACAAGCGATAACAAATTTCAAACTTTCCTTTAACCCGGTTGGAAAGGAATTATATACTAAACCAAACTAACCAACGCAGCTTACTAAACACCACAAATCATAAAATAACAGCATGACTAAGACAAGAAAACCAACGGTACCCAAACCGGATTAACCCAGCTTAAAACTGGATAATTTATTCTTTTGAAGACTATTGTAAAGTCTAAGAAAGAAATAATAAAACACAAAAAAGCCGCAAGACAAACCCAATCCGAAAACAATTTGATTTTTGAAAAAAGGACACACACAACCAAAGTAACATAAGAAAGACCAGAAAAAACCAGCATAAATGTTATCACATAACAGGACCTCTCAAAGAAACAGCATGAAATCACATTCCTATTCCTGGCCTAACCCAGCAGAGAAGGACGTCCTGAGCATGCTTATAACCGTCCTAACCCACCGCGCTACACCCACGCTTTGTGACCACACTTCAATTTTTAATAAGAGGTACTCAAGGGTGAGTAACTCTTCATTATAACTGAACTAAAACAAAACGCTTTTGTGAAAACGACTAACTAAGATCATGATTAAAAAACCAAACTAACAAAAAATTATACAATGTAAATTATACTATGCAGTATATAGATCATACACAACCTTAAAGACGAACATCCAAAGACTAGACGATCCCATCACACTCGAATAAAAGAATGGCTAAACACAACCGACATGCCGTCCACAATCACGACTCAAAGATTTAGAGTACGACTTGACTTCGCAGAAAAGGACTTCATTGAAATAGACCAATGACCACTTCGATGTTCAAGTATACGTACAGATCCGAGTTACGAGGCATCCCTTCCACACACGATCTCCACGCCATTCCCAGACGAGGTTGAACACAAAACAAGTTCTCTACTAATACAGAAAAACCTGACATAGCAAACCATTTTGAAATCGGATTGATTTCATTGGGGATCACAGTCGTTGTCGAATGACGTAATAACAACTTCCTATCCCTGATTCCAGCGTCCTGGAACGTTCTTATTCAAGAGGAACCGGATAAGAAAATGATGTTCGCCAAATACCAACGTTCATCATCCATCCTTCAATTGCAGAAAGAAAGTAAATCTAAAAAGCACTGTAAACCCCGGATGGGTGGAACCTGATCTAAACTACATTTTATTATTGGATAAATTAGATATTTTACCACTGTAAAATATTTAATATTAACCAATCATAATCCATCTAACTAACAACCGACGTATTTGTAAGTGCTGAAATTACTTGTAATTTCAGCACCAGAGAGATTTGAATTTAACTTAGAAATTAGTTTCATCTCCAAGAGAACTAAAGCAGTTGCAATAAGCCAGTATACTCTATATCTATTGACCCTAGCAGAGACTAGTTAAACACCCTGAGACTAGTAGATATAAGATTAAGATTAGGATCGGTATTAGACTACGAAATTGCACGAATCTATCCGGCCGAAAATAAGATAGCGTGACGAGCAGACGGTGTACCCTATCCGAAATTACTCTATGAGTTAACCTCAAGGACCTAACTCACATAGTAGGAAAGCTATGTGCTTATTGCTTATGAAAATTTTTGCCCCAGAATTCAAGTGGACACTATTTTTGTTGATAATTCAATGACGAACACCACTAAGCTATCAATGTTCCAGTGATGTGGTGCTTTTTGAAAAACTATTCGAGATTCAGTGCGGCCAACAACACTATGACGGTATATCGCTGGGTCAAGGATGATTATTGCTGCAAAGTCAAACCGGGAAAAACACATTAATGTGATATAAAAAAATGGGTTGTGAAGGTTCCTTAGTCGTTTTTGAGCTATATTATAATGTTTAGGGCGGAGAAAAAATCTTGCAACGAGAGCACCAAAATCAAAACAAACGAAATATTTCGCTAAAATGTAGACCTAAATTTTTGTTAAGTTATAACAGCAATTCTCAAGCAAACCCGAGATTCCACCCAAAAAAAAGAACTAAATAGTTCCAGAAATTGCCCATTTCGTGCGATCTGAAACACTTTTTCGATTTCGAAACTCTCGTATTTTGCCGCTTATAAACAACCCTTATGGTATTTGTTTCAACATCTTTTACACAACTGAATGTGCTTTAAAATCAGTTATGAGAGCAGTTTTTGTTACAATTTGTCAATTCTCTCAATAAAAACCAGAAACACACAGTATTGGTAACAGTTGTTCAATTTTAGCCGATCCAAAATTATTAATATTAACAGAGACACACAAACACACAAAGTATTGGGGTAATCATTGAAACAACTGAAAATTTTGAAATAAAAACTGCGTAGTTCCATAATGTCAAACCGACAATAAATTTGAAAGCTAAATGTTTCCAAACACTGCTCATTTTCTCCCGCACTGACAAACGTGATAACTAAACTGATTTTTATACAGATAAAGTACTGTATAGATATCGATTTACGATAGCCTATTTAGACACGTAAATCGGTTTAGAATGGATTGAATGGATGTTTACAAAAGAAAAAAATTGATTTCATTGCATAAAAAACGGATTAATTTTTATAAACTGATTTTTGCAAGGCATTGAAAATGATCAAAATCCCAACAAAATTGACTTATCTGATTTTTTTTGTTTAGATGCGTGAGCAAATTTGTGTGCTCAAAAAAATCTCTATTAGAGCTACAGATAGCAAGAGTCACTCGAGGAGAGGTTTTACCGCAAATTATTGCATTTAACGGATTCCCTTTCCAATTGTGCAAAACTAAGGGTTCCAGCGGCAATGAGAAGTAAGACTATCTAAAAAAGTTTTCAATGGTCTCTTTCGATATCAACGTTCAAGGCAGACTTTTGTTATGCAAATGAGATTTAGATGGAAAAATCAAATTAGAAATATTCATTTTTGGTACTAGAATTAGAAATATTCAATTTGGATAATAGTTATCTCATAGTTTATTTTCAGGCCAAACATCAAAAGGAAAAATCAATTAAAAAACATACGTTAATTTTTCAATTTCCACTATTTCTCTTTTGTTTGGTAGTCTAAAAAAGCTTAAAATTGGTATATAATCTGTATAAATGAGTATACAAAAGAGTCATTTAATCGATTTTGTTGTTACTAAAATCCGTAGGAAAACGAAGCCAAAAAAATTTCAAAGAAGGGTTTGAATTGTTTTAGAACCGATTGAAACCAACTTTTCAATCTGAAATATGTTTAGTTTTGTTGACAACTTTTTATTTCGGTCCTTTTCGTTGCCCCTTAAAATATAATGATAACAACACAAATTTTGAGCCGTTCTTCTTATGACTTGTTTCTGCTCCTCAACACAGAACTGAGAAACGCGTTTTTGTCAGCTGTTAATCTTTATTCAGTATACTTGCCGGCATTTCCACGAAAAACACAAATATAGACATGAACTACACAAAATTTGGCAAAAATATTTTTCTGAGGCTTCTGACACAAAAAGCTAGTTAAGTAACTTTTCCATAAAATTAAAAAATAGATATCATCGTTTTGTAAAAACGCGTATCATATAATTCCATAAAAATCCAATAGAACAAAAAAATGTTGGAAAATAGCAAAATAGTTTTATTTATCATTGAAGTGGAAGTATTGAAAAGCATTGAGCTTCACACTGTATAAAATCGATTTTAATTTTTTTATTGTAATAATATAAAACCTCGATTTCGTATAAATCAAGGATACAGAAACTTTTTTCCTCTGTGGAATAAGTTTAAGTCAAAGAACCAAAAATTTTGCAAACTAATTTTTTTTTCAAAATAACTTGATAGAAGAAAAAATTGATATAAAAACTTTTAAACTCTCAAAATTTGGATGTTTTGTACAGAAAAACGTTCGCCAAATAGTTTTCCTGAATGTAAATTGCATGATACATCTTTTTTTCATAGATTTTGCAATTAATTGAATTGTATGATAAGGTCAACCTGGAATACCATCAAATTTTAAAACATGATCAAAGGATGGTTTATTGATACTCACTCTCTACCTCGGCTGACGGCAGGTTAAATTACAAAAATAGAAATTAAGCAATCAGAGGGACCAAAATTTAATGCGAGGAAGACGTCTGAATCCCTTGAGTTTAGGTTGAACTAGAAAAAAAATGTTTTTACCTGATTTTTTTTCGGAAAAATGAAGTTAGTTAACAAATAATTTTTGAAAATTTAGCAAACTTGGCGGGACCTATTATTACTATTTGCTTTTCAGGGGTTCAACTATCATGCTTGTACAGAAATTTTCAATGGAAATAAAAATACAGAAGAAAGTCGATTTTAGAGCTGAAAGTCGAACCACCGACTCCTCTAGATTTTTTGGATTGTAAAAATAGGACAAGATTAATAGAGACGATAGTTTGCTCAGGAATACAACAAAACTAAGAAATTGTTGTTTGACACTAAATGCCAATTTTGATGACTGTTTTTTCGAAAAACACTTTAATCTAAATTTGATATCCAGAGAGAAACTTCACATTTGAACGGAGAGCTTGAAATAACAATTTCTGACTTCTAACACCAATAATAAGTTATTATCTTCTTTTCTAAGCTGGGTTAATGCAAATTAGAATTGTAACTTTGACTTTGACTTCAAATATAGCATAAGCTGTGTCAGTTACAAACTTGCTTTTAATAGCTATCGCAACCCGCTTGAATGAGTGCGAATAATGGCATTTTGGTCTAAATTTTGCCCCGAGGTCATTAATCAGATTTCACTCAGAGAGAGTTTATTATCACCGAGGGGGTTTTCAATTGTGGCAACAAATTTTGTTTGGATGTTTATTTTAACATGGAGGGATTTCAAGCGACGAAACGCTGAAATTTACAAAAAATTAACTGAGTTATGTTCCAACCTTATAAAATTGTTTTGAAATGAAACTGAAGAAAGCGCGTAAAGTTTTCAGGACGAGTTTCGCAATGACCTTTTTAATTAAATCCTCGTAAAGTACAGAATGAAAAAATTATACTCCAGCGGGTTATTGTTCCGACCACTGTAAACAACAGAATTTTGTTTTCCGCTCTGTTTTAAATTTTGTTCCGACTTTCGAAGAAAACGTAATAATCATGCTTGGTGCGGTTTTTTTTATTCGGCCAGTTTTTGGCAATCAAACTAATCGTTTTTAACAAAAAAAACTCTATGCCCCATTTAAAATATTGACTACCCAAAACTAAGTTTAAAGAGATTTTGTACCCTGATTGTTTTCTACAAAGTTTTGGAAGTTTGAAAATTGCCAATTTGGCTATGCTCGGGACTATTTTATGCGCTTTTTGAAGATTTTATCCATAATCCTGAAAGCTTCACACGAATTCTTTATGCGGGGCAAATTATCCCGCACAACAAAACCATTCCAAATTGAATTGAGGCTAGCTAATTGATCGTATTGATTTTGTACGATTCAAATTTTTAAAACTGATCTTTGAAATTGTCCAAATTTTATAGTTTTATAGTTTTTTATTATTTTTTCCCAAAAAATCTTCGATATAGATTAAGGGGCAGTCGGATCATATAGGGCTTTACCATAATATTCGAGCAGTCTTGTTGATATTTGTTTTCATTTTTCACGCAAAATCAGCTATCACATCATATCATCGGAATGAATCGAACGGAATTTTCCCTGTGTCAAGAGAAATCAGAATATTCATTTTTGGTTTTAGTCTAATTTTGAGCAAATAATTCGAGTGACATATCCTTACAAATAACACAGTCAAATTTTCTTCAGAAAAACTAAGTTTGATAGCTTCAATTAGCGCTTCCTTGGCAATAAAACGTTTCTGAAAAATCTTTTGCAATTTTTTCTTGTCGTTCATTTTTTGTGGAAAATTGTGGTCAATTTTGCCCTATTCATCAGCGGTTGTAAGCTTCTCTCGTTATAGCACGCATAGAACATGACATAAAATTTGGAAAAAAAATGAAAAAACAAATCATTCCCAATTTTTTATGAATGTGTTCGGAAAATTCATTGCGTCGTAGAGAGGATAGAAATTTTTTTGTAAGACAAGTGGTGCGAAGCTACTATTAGCCTCTGTAGGAATGACGCAGTTTTAATTTTCACCGCAGTTGACACATCGAAACCAGAAACCGGTACCTCGCTCACTATTTTAAAAGCTGAAGAGGCATTTTTAGTACATCCAGAATGTTACTCGAACATGATCTGGTATATCTTGGTTCCAACTTTAGTCAGTGAGAAGCTCGAAAACAAGTGCGTAGCAAAATCAGGCACCAAAAATAATAGTCGGAATCAGTCAAAAAAAATATAATGTTGAAGTATTTTCAATCAAATGTTTCAAACGACACTTTATAAAATCAAAAAGTTTTCTCCGATGTCGAGATAAATTGCATTTTTGTATACTTTTTTTATCCGTTATTCATGTTCTGAAGAAAACTGTTGTCAATTATCTCTAATCCCTTTATATTTTATGTGTTCTTATTGTTATGCCATCACACAAAAAAACGAAGCTAATTTGAAAAGAAATAAATAGCCTGCTTTAGTCTTTTTATTGAACGTTGTCGGAAAGCTCTGGATAATTACACAGCAACCAGTTCTTTTTTTTGCTCTGTGATTTTTGCCATTTCTGCAATTTATAATTCACAACAGTGAGTCCAGAATATGGTGCTTTGAATCGCAAGTTTATTCAATTTTTTGGAATTTCCCAGTTGGTTCAATGATCTGGATATCAATTCCTATAACAAGGTTTAAAAAATCATTTTCAATTTTTTCAAGCTTTAAAAGGTTTCGCGCGAATTATATTAATGATATTGAAAAGAGTGATGATTCTAACTTTTAAAAAACAAAAAAGCTTGACTGTGAGAAATGTAGCGCTCCGATTTGGTCTGGAAGCTTACTTAATCTCGAAAAAACTTAGATATTATTGTTCAACAGAATTTTAAAAAATACATATTTAAGATTAAAACTCACATAAACAAAGTATAGTTTTATTTTATATAATACCATATAATGAAAGTATAGCACTGCTAGACTTGAGATTGAAATCGATATAAATCGATGACTCTACAGCTAATATACTGTAGAAGAATCGATTCACGGTTGCCCAATTAGGTACTCAAATTGATTTAGCATGGGTGAATTAGTTTTTACGGTAAAAAGTAAAACAATTTTTTTGCCTAAAAACTTGACTGAAAACAACTTTTAGGAGCCAGTGAATTCCCTTGAAAAAACTGATTTAAATTATATATGATTTTGTATCGAACTATCATCAAGTTTTTATACTAAAAAAATCTCCATCAGAGCTACTGAGAGCAAGATTCCTCTAAATGTCAATTTCGATGGCAACGTTCTAGGCGCAGTTAAGTTAGGCAATTGAAATTTAGTAGAAAAACTCAACTTAGAACAATTTGAGCATTGGCAGAGAAAACTTTTTTACGCAAAGTTTTCGTTTCAGGCCCAAAATCAAAACGAAAGGTCAAAAAAGCATATCTTACATTTTTTTTCCAGTTTTCTGTTTTGTTTGATAGCTGAGAATAAAATCTGTGTAGATTTTGTAAAAAATGAGTATAAAACACTAGACAAATGTTGATTTATTTTGATTTATTTCATTTTTTTTGTTATTGAAATTCGGTATGGTAATGAATCCAAAAAATGACAAAAATGGATTTAAAAAGATTTCAAATTGATTGAAATTGATTTTATATGCAACATTTGTGCAGCAAACTAAATCAAGGCAAACCAATTTTTTCTAAGTCTGCTGTATTACCCGCATTAAATCGATTACAATCCATTTTTGTCAGTACAGGATCATTTCAGTTATTGAAGGCTCAAGTTCCATCAAAAATTGCTTCATCAGGCAATTATTCAAGCACCGATGAAAACAATGTCACTGGTACTTTGGCGTTTCTTATGATTATGTAGTTTTCACTCTTTTCGAAGATGTTCTTGTTTTAAAATCTCGAATCAAAGAGATTTTGCCAAAACTTAACCGATATTCACAACCCGTACCGAACAAATTCTGGCGAGACTCTGGCGAGGAATACTTAGCTTCTAATCTAATTTTTTGACCGAAAACTCTTTTTAAAATGTTTAAATAAAGCTGTGACTTTCTTAGAAATCTTTATTTCTGATTTTATTTCAAATCAAAATTTGCGATATTTAGGCTATTTCTAATTAGAAAAAAATCTCCTGTTGGGGCTCGACTCATGAATATTCCGTCAACTAGACGTTTGTGTTAACCGCTAGGCCACTTGCTCTAGTAATCTAATGCAAACAAGTGTTTTTTTTGTGTAATATATAACAAGTCTTGTTTTGCATTTTATCGCTACGAATTTTAGTGGTATATTCGTTCTAGAAATTTTTTTATTTCTAAGGATAGATCAGAAATAAGCAGGTGCCACTATACAGAAGCCACAAGCCTTTGTTAGGTACCGGAACCTTATTTCACATACTTCTAAATTACCCACTGAGTAGGAATATTCAACTTTTTCTCTGTGAGTAACCCGTACCCAGTAAATGTTCTAATTCAAATCTGAAATAATCTGTTTCAGATCTAATTTCAGATCTGAAATAGGTTGTGAAATGTTAAAATAACGCTCAGATTTTTTAATAATGGTTTATTTCAGCTCTAAATTTGGAAGTTTTGTTTCGGAAATTTTGTTTGACTGGGTTATTTCAGATCTGAATTTTTTTAAAATTCAGACCTGAAACAACCAATGATTCTGACGTAATGTTTGGTGTTCTTCTGTAGTTTTTTTTGCTTCTGCTAGCTGATAGCACGGTTATCTGAAAATACTTCAATCGGAGACTGCTGCAATCTGTTTGCAAACGCAACGCATGCATAAGCTTCGGAATCGCATACGTACCGCATGAAAATAAGAGTTTTGATAGGTCTTCTAAAAATGTTTGAAAATTTTTGAAAAGTTGAAGCAGAAATTTAGTACGAAAAAACTGTTTTTGTAATTTTTGGGAAGTTTTCTTTACCGCTAATTAATCAGAAACAGCAAAAAAATGAAAAATGAATTGTTTGCACGAAATGCATATAATATAATTTAACAAATGATTTCTCAGATCCAATTTCAGACCTGAAGTTTTGTTTTTCAAGGTATTCAGATCTGAACATTTTTTATTTCAGATCCAAATTTCAGTTATGAAGTTTTCAAATTCCTATCAAGATCTGAAATAACAATTTTTAGTGGTGAGAATCATATTTTTAAGAAACAAAGAATTTCAGATCTTGTATAGAAAATCCGCTCGTTACTCGCAAAGTCTGCAACAGTGAAGCTATATGACGGCGAAGTTTTTGTTTTTGTGATGTCGAATAATTTGTAAGCTTTGGGAGAATCTAAACACTACATTATTTCTCGATAATGCAGACTATGATCTCAAAGACGTTAAACCATTTTAAAAAATTCAGCTCATAATTTTTATTATAAATTGCACTTGCCGGTCAAAAAATTATATCAAAAACGTTGAGCTAAAACATAAGATTAGTCCTGCATCATAGAATAGTATAGCCGTTTTTGAAATTTGAAAAAACAAATCTATAAAATACAAATAATTTTGTAACAAAATAAAAATAAAAAACCGGCTTTTAACCAGAATTGATTTTTAATTACCGAATTCATTTAAGTAGGGTAAACGCAATTTGTGCTACAAAAACGATTCGAAAAATTTTTAAAAAATTTTTTCTTTTTCTCCTGACCGCAATGTCAGTTTCAAACTAATGCACTGCAAGAACACCCGCATCACGACAAACCCTTGACTGAAGTAAATCGTTTTTTTTACGCATTCCCAATGGGTAAAATCATCCCGGAGACGAATCAAATATTGTAACCAGTTATTGCATCACAAGTTAGTGAATCGAAAAAAGAAGAAAGTAATTGGAAAAATTTTCTGAAAAGTTAACTTGAAAAAAGTCCAATTTAAAATTTATATACGAAATTTCGAGCTTATTTGGATGATATTTTGGGAAGCCATAAAAAGCAATGGGAATTGCTTATCGAGTCGCAACTATGATTAACTAGACCCAAATTTTGAATAAATTACTTTATTAAAATGACATTTCGAAGTTTTGAAATTGTTAGAAAAAAAAGCAGATAAACTATCTTCTATTTGCAATTAAATTGGTTTTTTATCATTGCGAAGCAACAAAGTAAACATTTTTTCCTCCAATAACTGTAGTAGATCCCTGAAAAGGGAAAAAAGTTTTTACTTATTATTTCGGCTGAGTTCAGTTTTTCTACGCTTGCCTAATCCTGTTGAAATTTAACGCGAAGAAATAAATATTAGTGCTGGAGTTACATGGACTCCATTACGAGGCCAAATTCTGTATTTTGTGATACAAAAACGCTCCCTTTAATCTTCTGTGGTTCTTTTTTTTGTTCGTTCCGAGAAAATTTTAACATGCTCGAAGGCTTGTCTGTGGATTCCAGAGAACTACACTCACCAAAATGTGCGCCTACTCGGGTTGGCAAAGCCAAAAATTCCTGTCATTGTTTTTCATACTGTGCAAAAAAGCTTATCATAAAAGTTCATAGAATTTCGCGGACTGCAAAAAATAGTTTGAAAAGAGCAAAATTAGCTTTTTGATACCAAAAAAATTGTATTAAGCTTTTTTTTGCCGCATTCTGGAATAATATTTAAAAAATTTTGCCACAATTTTTGTCACAAAACAAATTATCAAAATTGTAAAAGCATTTTCATGTACTATGATAATGTATGACAAGCGTTTTTTCCATACCACGAAGTTCTATTATAAGCATGTTTTTCCATAAAAGAAAATACAAAAACAAATTGTTTTGAATGTTTCACCCGAAACACAATAACCAAAGATTTTTTTGTCATAAGAAAACACAGAGTGTAACTGGCAGTTACCACGCAGATAAACTGCTTTTTGTGATACTAGGCATGATAGTGAATGTTAAGAATTTCACATGGAACTAAATACCAAAAAAGTAACTTTTTGTATGTGACAAGAAATTTTCTACGTTCTATGCACAGAGCGTCACACTTTCTCTTAAGCAACTTTTTTTTCATAGAAAGTTGTTTTGAGCACAGAAGCAAGTTTGTAATCAAGAAAAGATTTTTAAAATTTTAATTTGAAATTTGTATTTTTTCTCTGGATAAATGCATATCATACAATTTTCATATATGAAATTGCAAGACAAGAGTTTTTTAGTTCAAAAAAATTTTGATGTCAAAGCTGCCCTCATCAAACCAAAACTGCCACCATTTGTTTTGTTTGAAATTTAAACCAATTGAAAAATTTTCTTTTATGAAAACTGTATGATAAGCACTCTTTCCATATTGCAAGCAAATATAGCAAAGAATTATTGCGTTATAAGATAGAAAAAAAAAGGAAGTCGAAAAAATTTTCCAAAAAATTAACTTGAAGTAAGTTGAAAGAAAATAGTATCTACAAATTTTCATGATTTATTCGGATGATGTTTTGAAAAGCCTTAAAAATCACTGAGAGTTGTTTACCGAGCCGCAACTATAACTGGACCCAAAACTTTATAATATTATCTTAACAAATTGGCGTTTCGAAATTTTGAAATTGGTAGAAAAACTGCCGAGAAAATTAAAATTGGTAATATTATCATTGCGCAGCAAATAAAATTTCCACATTTTTCCCCTCCAATAACTCTAGTAACATCCTGAAAAGAGAAAAAAATTTCTACATACTTTTTTGGCAGATTCACAGTTTAATCATTTAATGGAACCAATGTTGTTGTTGCAGAAAAGGATTTGACCTACTGCAGGTTTTTTCGTTCTTCCGTTTCGCTGTAAAATATATTGTCTCATGTTTTGCGCTGCTTGTCCGGCAAACTCAATATTCCCTTTTTTTCTACGCTCGCTCATTCCTGTAGAAGTTTAACGACAAGACAGAAGCATTAGTGGAGGCCAAACTGCGTGAGTGAATGTTAAGAACTTCACGCGGAACTAAATACCAAAAAAGTAATTTTTTGTATTTGGCAAGATATTTTTTACGTTATAGACTCAAAGTGTCACATTTTTTTCATGCAATTTTTTGTCATAAAAAGTATGTTTGAGCACAGAAGCAAGTTTGCAATAAAAAAGGATTTAAAACATTTTGCCTCAAATTTGTATTTTTTCTATGGAAAAATGCAAATCATGCAATTTTCATATATGAAGTTGTGTAAATTTTTTTATGTTCAAAAACAATTGTTGATGCCAAAAATTCCCTCATCAAACTAAAACTGCCATCATTTGTTTTGTTTGAAATTTAAACCAATTTGAAATAATTCTGGAAAAAAAACTTTTCTATGAAAATTTTTCTTTAATGAAAACTCTGATAAGCAATTTTTCCATAGACTCATTATATGTAATTGTATGGACGTCAACCCAGGTATGCATATTGTATTGGTTTTCTTTCAGGTCTATGCTTTCAAAATGCACCTACAACCACCGCACGACAGAGACCAGCGATAGTTGATGGTATGTTATGCGTCCAAGTACTGCGACGAAGCCCGATGGACCTCTATGAGATTGAAGATCCTGCTTTTGATTGATATCAATTGTTTAGGCTATCATATACGTTTTTTATAAACAGTAAATTCAATAATTTAAAAAGAATCATTTTGAGTTCCGTGCCTTTTTTTGATTGCTGCCCTTATTCGCATAGTAAACTCAGCTGAAAATTTTCAAGGGGTGTTTCTCTTATGTGTCTTGCCAAAATTCCGCAATAAAATGAGCAAATAAAGTGTGATAAATCCAGAACCTCTTCGGGGAGCCATCTCGAATAAAAATCCACAAGTTTTTGCAATAATTGGTCGCGATCTCCCGTCTTCAATAAGGTGGCTTGGCGTCCCGCACTGGAGTTTCAAGGATAATAATCAATTACATTTATATGACGTTTTCATGCTCAATCTCCGAAAAAATTCAAAAACAATTGATTATAATCGATCAAAATGGATCATAATTTTCTTTTTTTTTTGTCAAAACAACAAATCCAATTTAATCGATAACAATCGGTTATATTAGATTATGAAATGTATTATTTCAATTTCTGTAACATTTTTAAAAAGAGAGCAGTTTTTCACAAACAATGACCATTGCATTTGGCTTAAAACCCCCTTTTTTATAGAAAATTGTAGAAATTAGTCTTACTTTGACTGAGAAAAAATGTTAATTGTTTTTGTTTTCAAGTTTTTCCTTCAATTTTTTCTAAAACAGTTTGTAGGTTCTCGGATTTTATTCAACGTTACATCCAACAACCTCCCCCCACAAAAATAATAAATTCCCCTTTAGAACAAACAGGAGAGATCCAAAAGTGACGCTATCCTATTTGTAAAGGGGAGCTTTAATTTAAAAAAAAAAATTAAAAATCTGACCTGCCCCACACAATGGGTTAATTCTAGGGGATGCAAAAAAGAGCGCTCCCCTCTTCATTAAAACAGATCATTGAAAACCTTTTTTTTCTAGAATTTTTCCGCGCGTATTCCCGAAAAAAGAATAGAGGAGTGCGGAAACGCGCGGTCCCCCTTTCAATGGAGCGCAAAAAACAAACGTCGCTAAAAGTTTTCAAATTATTTTTGATACTTCTCTTTTCCAGATATTTCTAGAGTAGCGCGAAAAGGAGAGCAAAAAGAGCGCTCCCCTATTCGTTGACGGGGACAAGAAGACAGAGTTGGAACCTGATCTAAACTACATTTTATGATTGGATAAATTAAATGTTTTACCAATGTAAAGTATTTAATATTAACCAATCATGATCCATCTAACTAACAACCCACTTATTTGTAAGTGCTGAAGTTACTTGTAATTTCAGCACCAGAGAGATTTGAATTTAACTTAGAAATTAGTTGGACTCTCCCGAGCACTTCAGCAGCCGCAATAAACCAGTATACCCTAGATCTATTGAGCCTAGCAGAGACTAGTTAAACAACCTGAGACTAGATAGTATAAGAGTAAGATTAGGATCGGTATTAGACTAAGAAGTTGCACGAATCTATCCGGCCGAAAATAAGATAGCGTGACGAGCAGACGGTGTACCCTATCCGAAATTACTCTATGAGTTATACACTTCGGTCCTAACTCATCTGGTGCGACCATAAGTCTCGAACAAGACCTTAATAGATTAGAATTAACCAAAATAGATTAGAAATTAGACAAAAACATTTACAAAATGTTATACGACAATAATTTAATCGAAATGTCTCTACGACTCAATAGATCAGAGCCAATATTCCGAACCATAACAGAACTACCCGGAATTGGAAGAAGACCTCGAACCAAAGACGACATACGACAAAGTAGAAACTTGCCGTATAGTTATATGATAGTTCGGCAAAAGCCAGAACAAACTTTTATATTTCGAATACTACTTGCAATGAATTTAGATTTCCATTTGCAAACATAAAACCTTGAAGTTACTCTTCAAAATCATTTCAGGCGCTAAACAAATTTATTAATATACAATAACGATTGATAAAAAAATCTTAGATCGTTTTCCTAAAACTCTGCAGTATTATACAAAACATGTTTGAAAAATATTTATTGGAAAATAAAAATAAAAATTAGTAGCATGACAATAAATGGTTAGTAATCATAAATCATCCTGTTGTTCCAGCTTCATCATCTAAAACATAACAGCAATCATAAACCCACTAATATCATCAAAACACTAAATCTTTCCTTTACACACATTTAAAATTTTATTAAAACTTAAATTCACTTAATTTTAAAACCAGATCATCAAGGCTTATCCTTGGATCTTAAATCATTTTCTACTTAATTAAATTTCAAATTTGATCATCAAGGCTTATCCTTGGATCAAACAGAACAACTTTGTTCTCCCCCACCCACTTAATTAGTGTCTAACGACCTCAAACGTCGATTCACTACCCAACCCTTTCTAAAGACCCAAGACTAATAGAAATTTTTAAACAAAACTAATCATTCAAATTAGGATAAACAGTGAAGAACTTCGGTTATTCATCCTTCACTTGACCCCCCCTCTTACCAGACCCAGGATAAATCTTAGACTTAGTAAGTTTAAAATAGTATCTAACGAACTACTCGCGTTCTAATTATACCTGAACCTTGTGGATCGATTTACTATTCTCCAACCCTTGAACACAATCACTACCCCTAAGTAAGATTAAGTAAGTTAACACCTTAACTTATACTAGCCACGAGAAAGTAAAAAATCATTCTTCGGAATCGATATACTTTTCTCTCCAACCCTGAACAAACAGACCCAAGTTAAGCTAACCAAAAAATCGTAAGAACTAACAGTTTAAGAAAATAGAAATCATTTAACAACCTTTTGCATCCGTCATCCTAAACCTTATGTCATTTAAAAACCTAGGAAATAAACAAACAATCGTTTTACACAATTGTGAAATAGATAACAAAAAATACGACCTTGTAATCACACCTCATACACAAACAGTTGGATACATTCGAACAAAACGACAAACACTAAAAAGAAAAATAATAACGAAACAAAGACAAATAACACGAAAAAGATTTTCAAAAAATCGAAACGCATTTTCAGAATCAGAAACCAACAGTTTAGACGAACTTTACAAACTAAAAGAATCAATAGATAAAAATTGCCCACTTCACGATCAATTATATTTTTCTGACTCAGAAACAACTTCAAATTCATCAAAAAGAGGAAAAAGAAGAATAAAAAAGCAGTATAAACACAAACCAGTACATTTATACAATTGGAATCAACCAATTAGACACATTGATAATTACATATTAACAGTCATCGAACGAAAAAATGAGCTCAACGCACACCCCAGGTGAAGAAAGTCCAGATGATGATGAAATCTTTCCCTTTATAGTAGACGCAGATACTGATAGAGGACAACACATATTTTGTCAAAATTTACTCGTAAATTTATTTGAACCCGGAATCAGTCCATGTAAAACAGAGTTCCCCGATGTAAAAATCAAAAGACAAATCATAGATCACTATCTAAAAGATATATGCAACATAACACAACAGTATGGAATCTACTCCATAGAATTTACCTCACCAAACCATAATAATAGAAAATATACAATTCAAACAGACGATCTTGATTTAGAATTTTCAAAAGTTTTTTCAGAATATATAAAAAGCATCCAATACCATAACTCACAAAGAGCAAACTCCATATTCACCAATGAAGTTTTCGCAATAATATATAGTTATATTTCGATATTAGAAAACGAAATCCCAATAACAAATGTCTCACCGACAGAAACATCTAAACATTTGAAAGTACGACATGAAATCACACTACTCTCTAGTTATTTAAACATCACTAAAGAAAATTTCACGAAAGACGACGTTTCACAACATACAAAACACGATCTACAAAAAATTTTGGCATGGTTCATAATAGATTATTTCACACACAATATTGATTTAATTGCACAAGCAAGAAAAAATTTTAGACCCCAAAATTCGAACGATGATACCGCTATCACAGAACAATCAGATTATGTTTGGGACCCCGAATGGTCTCATCCCGCATTTATAAGCTTTCCACAATCAATCTCAAGTCAAGCAATAGGTACAATATCTTACATAAGAGATTATGTAAGAGTAATACCATTAACAATTGATGCAACACCATTAAACTATAATACATTTTTACCCGATACACAAAATAATAGTTTAAACTCTACAGTTATACACAATGAAAACCTCAATGGAACTAGGAATCTTACTCAACAAGATATCCAGACACCATCACACTTCATAAATGAAGAAATTGTACACACAACAACTACACAACAAAGTATTTCACCAATACGCCCAAATTTAACAACACCAAGAAATACAAATCCTTCACAAACACAGGTAACCTTACAATCAACCGTTAAACCTTCGGTTGCCCCTAAATATTCACATATGGATTACCAAACATACAGACCCATGACAATACCATCAAAAACACGCAAAACATTCACTAGAAACAACTTTGCAGACCATAATTATAATTATACACATCCATCAAAAACATATAATCAACCACAAAGAAATTTTAACCAATATACAAGATCTCGAAATTGGGATAACCCAATGGCCCAACCTAATTCAACAAATTTCCAAACAAATCCTCCACGGGATCACAGTGAAAATTACCCATTTTTTCAACAAAATAAAAATAAAAAACAGACATCTTATCAAATGGATTATTTATCCTCAGATGATGATTTCTTACAACCAGATATATTTGCACAAAATACTCAAGAATATCGTAAACAAGGAATACAGAGAACACGTACAAATCATAGAAACTTTTCTCCACAACCAATAGATGCACAAAATCAACAACCAATTCAACAACAAAATCCAATTAATACACAATCTTTTCAACCAATTCAACAACAAAATCCAATGACTGCACACTCGTATCAACCATCACAAATGCAAAATGAAATACCACTCCCATATTATCTCCAACAACATGAGATAACAAGAAACCAACTTTCAAATTTTTCTCAAATGCCAAATGCAGCAGAATCATTACAAATGACAATGAATCCATACCTTATGGGTGGATCATCAATAACATCAAACAAACCTTTAATGGTTTTCACAGGAACAGACCCTGAATACTCTGTAGAAGATTATTTAAATGCAGTAACAGCAAACCTGATTTTAAATATTGGACCTGAACCAATTAATACGCCACTACATCAAAATTGGATACATCGACGCACAGCGTTAATACAAACAACCTTAGATGGCGCAGCCCAAAAATGGTTTTCAGTACTACCTCTAGAAATAAAATCAAACTGGAAAAGGTTTACACAAGAATTTTCAAAAATGTTTGACTCCGAAAGAAACAAACAACAACAAAGAGTTTTATGTAATGAAATTCGCAGATTACCAAACGAAACCATCAAGCAAATAGCAGTACGAATCGAAACACTAGTTCGAAAAGCATATTCATTAAATACACATGACTATAAAAACACAAAGATGACAGAAATCTTAATGACGACCTTAACACCACAATTAAGGAAAATAGCAATAAAAAAGAGAGCATCCCATCCTTCTTCAATTCGAGAACCCGATTTAGATTTTCGAAAACTAGAAGACAAATTAGAACAAGCAGAAATCACGATGAAACTAGAAGAAACGGAAAATCTGAAACTACAATACGTTAACAGAATTGAAACGACTCCCACTAATATTAATAATATACAGGAATCAGAGACAGACCTCGTTGAAAAAATCACTGAAATACTCAATATTTACGAAAAGAACCCGAACTTTAAAGGCAAACCATCTTTCAAAAAATGGTGTAATTATTGCCGACGATACGGACATAGTATTTCCGAATGTAGACAAAAACAGCAAGACAATCAAAATAAACCTCAAAAATATAAAGAACCAAATAAATCATTCTATCAATACATGAAAAAAGATCAAAATCTACCGAACAAAACAGTCCACAGCAACAACAGTTCAGGAAAACCACTCCCGAACAATACAAATTATACAAGAAATCAATCACCATATAACTCAAGTTATAGAGGAAGATCACCAGAACGAAGAAACACGTATAATTCATCACAAAATCACTACAATAGACCAAATAGTCGAAATAACTACTCCAGATCAAATTCAAATACACAACGATTTGTTTCTAGATCTAATTCCCAATCAAGAAATAACTACTATCCAAACAACCAATCACGAAATTCATCATACAATAGGAATAGAAACTACTCCTATAATCGAAATAGAATTTATTCAAACAACCGAAATCAGAATTACCCGAACAATCGATCAAGGAATAACTCATATAATAGATCGAACTATAACAGACCAAACAATAATTACCAAAACAGATCACGAAATAATTCACAAAATCGACACTCAAGTTATAATAATCGTTATAGAAATTATTCCCAATCACCACACCGGAATAATAATAACTATAATAATTCTAATAATCGCCACAGAAGTAGTACACCTAAACATCAAAGACAAATCAATCAAGTACAGTCAAATCCAGAAACAACATCAGACCCTCCAGGTATTGATGACACAGTAACTGATACGTTACAACTCAATCAAATAAACTGTACATCATCAGATTCAGAAAGTGATACTGAAAACACTCTTTCTATCAATATGATAAACGTCGAAAATGACTATGAATCTGTCATATATGAACAACCCTTTTCATCACACATATATGAAAATCAATCAGAATTTCTTCAAAATTATTACACTACACCCATAAATTCCACACCAACGACGCAAGAAACAAACGAGATTAACACTACAGATCAAACCAATAAAAATACCAAAACAAAATGCTTGAATACAAACCACATTTATCAAAATATACAAAAAGAACAACCCAAAGAAAAAATTTGGACAATACCATTTCTCTTAGAAAGCCCAAGAAATAAAGAATTTCAACCACCAGACCTTGAAATAGATTTTTTAATTGATTCAGGAGCAGAATCAAACATAATAAACATCCCCACATGGAATGAAATAAAAACTTTACACCCAAAGTTAATACCTCTTGAAACCTCCAGTAAGTTAGCAACAGCACAAGGATCAACATTGATAAACTACGGAAAAATCCAATTATTTCTCCTCCCCACCAGAACAATGGAACAAAGCAAAATTTTAAATAAGCCATTTAAACAAATATTCCATATCACTGACATTAAATATAATATCATTGGAATACCATTTATTTCGAAGTATATACCAACAATTAACATACTAAATAGTAAAATATTAATCAAAGATAAATATACAAAAACAAAAGAAACATCCTTAACATTTTTTCAAAGATTAAATAAACAACCACCATTCTTTTCAAAATTCTACCCGATATTTAACAAACAAAGAAAACACCTAAAACCACTATCAGGAAATATCTATAATTTTTCAATCAAACAAGTTCACCAATATGATAAAGAACAAAACAAACAAAAATTTTATATGTCAGAATTTGAATTCAAACCTATTCATAAATTTTTCAAAATCACAATCTCATCCATAAAATATTTGAAAAATTCGAATTCCGATATCATTTCCTTACATGTCTATAACAACACACCTTACCAAGTAACATTACCTTTAGGACTTTTAGGATATTGTGAAACCAACGCTACAATATCACCAATACACGAAAAAGCCTATCGCGTAAATAATATACTCCAATTACTAGATATTTGCCAATCTACAATTCTTAATGAAGAATTATCTATAAATAATATAATAAGTAACGAAAACAGAAATACGGATTATTTCACAAAAACTCCATATTTCAAACCTACATTCAACATAAGTAACTACACAGAGGACCAACAAAAATTTTTTAACAATGTTTAATTTCCAACATTCACAAATAACACAAGACGAATTCGAAAAATTAGCCAAACAACTAATTAAATATTCATCAGTCTATGCAACATCAAAATTCGATGTTGGCAAAATCAGTTCATCACTACATCTCCCGTTAAAACCAGACGCAGTTTTCAAAAAACAAAGAGCAAGTAAAGTACCAATTCACTTACATGATAAAGTAAACAGATTACTCGATATTTTAGAACAATACAACATTATATCACCAGTAAACAAAGAAGAACAACCAAAAGGCAACACATTCATCAACCCTGTTATCATACTAGCTAAAGGAGAATCATTGAAAATCGTTCTCGACGCTAGATACCTCAATTCACTCATAGATGAATCAAAATGTAATTGGCCCATTGAACCAATACAAGTTATTTTAACAAAAATAAACGGCAAATACTTTACAACCGCCGATATGAATAGTGCATACAATCAAATGCCACTAGATGAACAATCACGACGTTTAACACAATTTGTTATAGGAAACCAACAATATGAATTCAACCGCTTATTCTATGGAATATCCATAGGACCAGCAGCATTTTCAGCTTTTATGAGCAAAATTTTTAGACCACTAATACTCAAGAAAAACGCAATCACCTATTTAGACGATGTTTTTATGCAATCACAAACAAAATACGAGATGTTCAATGTTTTAGAAAAATATCACCAAATACTTCAGAACGAAAATCTGAAGGCCGCCCCCGATAAATCACACTTCTTTTTGACAAGAGTTAAATTCTTAGGACATAATATAGAAAGAAAAACAATCACTCCATTGAAATCACGCATTGACACTATTCAAAAACTTCAACCACCAACAAATAAAAAGAAAATCCAAGAATTTCTTGGAATGTTAAACTTTTTAAGTAAATATGTTTATAAAATGCAATTATATCTACGACCATTTTATAACATCCTTAGACAACAAAATAATTTTGAATGGAACACAGAACATCAAACACGATTTGAAGAAATAAAGAAACTTTTAACTGAACAAATTTCAAACACAATTCCAGATTCAAATCAACCATTTTATGCAATGTGCGATGCTTCGAACTTTGGCATCGGTGCAGCACTATTACAATCACATAATGGTACAAATAAAATGAACCTCATATCAGCAAATTCTCGATTATTCACTCAAGCAGAGCTACGACTCTCAACTCTAATGAGAGAATGCACAGCCATAATATATACACTGACAGAATATGAATTTCTGATACTTGGATCAAAACATCCAACAGTTCTATTCACAGACCATAAACCAATCATCTTTCTCTTTACACAAAAATCTAACCCAAACCACCGAGTTTACAGATTTCAACTAATTCTAATGAAATTTCCAAACTTACATATAGTTTGGACTGCAGGAAAAAATCTTGCATTACCAGACACCTTAAGTCGAAATACACCACCTGAATTACTTACACGAAAAACAACAGTTGAAATACCCAAAAACATAAAATTCTACCTTGCAGAAAACGAAACATCACCCCGATTGGAATGCAAATATGCAGTAAAAACTGATATTGAACAATCACAAATAAATAATTTACAACATTTCCCACTTTATTTAGATTGTCAAAATAATCATTATGAAGTTGATCTACTTGGAACATCAACTTTCAAACCAATCCCATATTCTCAATGGATCAAAAATAACACCCAACAAAAACGAACAAAACAACACCCGCCTAAAAAAGACCATTTTCCACTAATTGAAAAAGAAGATTTAACTGATAAAATAAATTTATCAGGACCACAAACAAATGATTCGAAATATACAATAAATCAAGTTTTTGACCTTCACGACCCACTTGACACAATACCCTTATCTAAATTAGAAATCGAAAACATTTTTCTCCCCCCAACAGAAACAATTACAGTTTCAACACTGAAACAATATCAAAATCTTGACCCGATAATTAGACAACTAAAATCATGGCACAAATATAAAACTAAACCTATCAAAGCAGATTCAACCATTCTAGGAAACAAAACACTCCTCCGATACTTTCGCAATTTCAACAACACAACAATTAACGAAAATACAGACCTTTTAGAGTATAACCTGAATGAATCTACAGTTCCATGTCTCCCTTTAAGTATGATTCTTATAGCTTTTAATATTTCACATACACAAAATATTAAAGGACACTCTGGATCAGAAAAAACATATTCAAATTTTATACAAAATTTTTACTTCCCAAATGCACCAATTTGGATAAAAGTACTATGCAACGATTGTATAGTATGTCAACTAAATAAACCTTACCCGAATCAAAAACAAATAGCACAAAAACAAGATTTTAAAGGACAAAGCTTGTACTTTAACCATCGTATCTCATTTGATACTAAGGGACCAATTTCACCCTCATCAGAAGGAAACTCCTACATTATGGTAATTGTTGACGCATTTACACATTATGTAGCACTTAACCCAGTACCACATTGTAACGCTTATTACGCTTACACAACACTCTATGAACACTGGATAGCAAAATTCGGACTACCAGAAATTTTAGTTACAGACAACGGTACAGAATTCATAAATAATGAAATTATCACACTATGTCATTTATATAACATTAAACACAAACCACGTACATCTCATGCACCTTGGACAAACGGCTTAGTCGAAGGTATGAACCGTTCATTACAAGAATATCTTAGATGTATCATCAACGGAAATGATACAAAATATACCGAATGGTCAGCAGATGTAAAATTATTTCCCTTAGCATATAATTCACAAATAACGACAACTTTAGGAATGTCACCATACGAAATGGTTTTTAACCAAAAGCCACGAAAACCAATAATGTTTACAGCAAATTCTCATAAAAACGCACAAGGTTATTGTCAACCAAATAAAGACTCAATTTGTTATAACCTACCTTTACATACACACGATGAAGATCATTTTCATCACCCACAAATTCTTAAACTAGCCTCCGGTACACACACCGAATGGATTCTAAATAGAGATAAAAAACACAATGAAATTTATCAAAAAATAACAAAAAAGTTATTACAAAGACAAAACATTAATGAACAAATCAATTCACGTTTTACACCAGCTTCCGAATTAAAAATTGGAACATTTGTTTTAATACCTAATTTTAATACTCAAAAAGGAATTTCTAAAAAATTACAACCCCTTCGAAAAGGACCATACCAAATAATTGCAAAACCCACTGATGTCACATATAAAATTACCGACTCAAACAAAAAAGAAATCGTTCAACATCGAAACAACCTATTACCTTATTACCCAAAAGAATACGCACTCCGCGAATTAACTCAATTATATTCTTTCACAGGATTAAAAATCATTCAAAATGAACCACATCTGAAAAACACAGAACAAAATGATAACCCCACCGAAAATCAAAACACAAAACCAACCGCCACCAAAAACAATACACAAAACCATAAAGAATCTCCAAAACAAAGAAAAAATAGAAAAATGACAGAACAAATAATACCCCAAGAAGAAATAGACAAATCTGAACATAGAAAAACAACAAGACTCCGAAATCAACCACGTAAAAACTACAAAATGTTCATCCCCCAATCTAAAATATTAAAGAAAGTAGAATTTAAAAAGTAATTTTAAGATTTCATACTTCACAATCTTGAAACCTCCGTAACATTTTTCATTTCAATTTTTCAAAATAACATGCTCACAAGTACGCAATAATTCTAGTTCAAAATAGACCAATAGGATTCATCCAATCCGCCACTTTCTCTAACTCAAACTAAGATCAATTAGACGAATAATCTAGAACTCCAGGCACATCTCTAACTATAACTTTACAACCCCCAGGTCAAAAATAAGCAAATCACTCCAACTTGACAGCTAAAATAAATATCACCATAATACCGTACCCCTCCCTTATCTAATAACCCAAAGATCAACAATATTTCCCCAACTCAGACCACGAATACCCCCAAAACAAATTTGATAACTTAGCCTAAAGTAACAAAATGAAGATTTTAATTAGCCTAAAGTATAAAAATCTCACCATACCCCGGATCATTTGACAAACAAAAATAAAGAAAAAGACGACCTCCCAGTCACCATGAAAATTGCCCCCAACAATTTTTTACAAAACTCAACCCACTTGTCAAAAAACTAATAAATAATTCGACCACACTAGAAAATCGCCTCAAACAGCAAAAAATATTCGACCAAGAGATCATTTCTTAAATGCTCTTCTCTCAAACAGTTGCCCAAATACTTATAAATTTTAAACATTTTTTTTCAATACTTGAAGCCTTTATAATATTTCTTTTTGATATACTTGAATCTTTTCTAATAATCCTAATCATTTTTTGTAACATTTTTTTAATTTTCTACACTATTCTCGAACTATTCCTCCAACTTTCCAAAACCCTTGAATATATCCACAGGTACGATTTTAACAACTTGTCTAAATGATACGAACAATTTTCAGTAGAACCGATATTTTTTTATTGTTTGTAATTTTCATAACATTTTTATCATCCCTCATTTTGACCATCTGTAAATGTATAAAGAAAGCAATCCTCACATTTGCCCTAGCAACAGTCCTTCTAATTCTTTTTTTGGAAGAATATTATAATAAACACAAAATTTCTCACTAAAGTAATAATTCAAAAAACCATCAAAAATTGCTACCCAACAGTCACAGCATCAGTCTTCACCGACATCATCCCAAGATAACCAAACACCACCTTCAACTACTCAAAATCCTCAAACGTCTACACGAATTTCTTTTCAAGACAATCCATACACTTTTGAAGAACGACATACTCGTTTATCAGAACCACTAGAACCAGTTCAACGACAAGCACCTTTAAGCGAACCAACATATAACCTATACCCAACACTACCACAAGAACTAAGTAGAATAAGAAATTCTAGTCAAAACCAAAATACAGTCGAAATAAATAGACAAATTATACATCCTCGACGAAACAGAAATCTTCAAACTCCCCGAGTTCATTTTGATATACCTCAATCCCCATCACAAAACACTCCAGAAAACCCCATTGGTATATTACCAGAAACCCCTACGCTTCTTTCACAACGTAGCACCTCAAGCCTACCATCAGATTACTTAGGTTCAACACCAACATCTGAGCAAATACGTGAAAATCCCTTTAACCCCCCAAACCAGGCATCACGACTACCATATTGGACTACACATTCATTTACACAAGGTGAACCAAATTTAGTCAATGACCCCATAGATATTTCTACGGATACAACAACATCCTCATCACTACCAGAAACATTATCACTACCATCAACACCATCAATAAGCCAGTTTTCACCACCACCTTTTAACTTAAATTTTCCAAATAATCTCGACGCCAGATATCGAGAACAATCATCAATAAATATTCCTTTAAGACTAGATTGGAATACATTTACAGCACCTCCACCACTATTTGGACAACATCAAGAAAGTAACCGCCTTCATAACTGGGCACTTAATAGATTACAATATCGCCAAGATATTCACAACGATATCCGTGATCACAATATTCAAATACTCCAACAAAACAGTTTACAATTAAAGTTTGAAATCACAGTTAAGTTAAATAATATTACCCAACATCCCTACCCATTAAATCCACCTAACATAACAGCTCAATCACTACCACCACCGTTTATAACTACTGAAGTAATATACAAATACGACAGATATACCAAAAACACCATTGGCTACATTACATTTTATAATCCATACTCAGGATTATCATACACATGTATATTCTAAAATTATTAATTTTTCTCCAACTCCCTTTTCTAGTAATCTCAAATCAAAACATAAACCCTTCTCCTCGTACAGGACCACAAGATTTACTAGTAACACATTACGATTGTGAAGAAAATGAACAAAAAACACTACATAAATATGCAATAAATCAAGTATCACAATGTGAAACAGAACCACAAGCTATAGAAACCACAGATGTAATAGCAACACTCTATTCAAAAGCCCGAGCAACAGCAGTTACAGGTTATAAATTCACAGCAACATTTTCCGAAAAGAAAGTACATTGTTCACAAGTCTCGAATGGAAACAAAAACCGACTTGACCATGAATCATTCTATCAAAGTAATATAGAACGTCTTTTACATCTCAATCCCGACGATTGTAAAAATGAATTACTTAGACTAAACATCACACAAAATAAAAACTCCCAAAGAAAGTTAGTAAATTTTCAAGTTTTTCCAGACTCTGTACATCAATCACAACTTGAAAGACACCAAGGACATATAAAACTAGACGAAAAATACCCGTATAACGGCGCACACGGACGATTAACCTATGACCTACACGATAAACATTGGATACCACACATTGGTATAAATGACCCATCAAACTGCAAAGCAGACACAAAAAATAAAGGATACCAAGAAATAATGTTTTTCGATTGGAAAATACAACTCGAAAAAATACAACTAACACGAGATTTATCAGATAATACAATGATCTATCAAGGAATCCGATTACCTTGTAAAAATGATCAAGGTTATTGCGACCCTACAACGAGAACACAAGCAACAATTGTTTGGTTCCCCGAAGATACATGTACAACATTTCAAGTAGCAAAAATACACGCTCGTATGATAAAATTTCACGAAAAATATTTTATACAATTAATTCCATATGAACAAGTCCATCCATCACGAAAACTAAGTTCTAATTTTAGAAACATAGACAATATAGAAAACAAATTGACACGTTTTCAAATATATCAAGAAACAGAACTTGCATGTAAATACAGGAATCCACTTCACAGAACACAATACTCTGAAATATTAGTTGAATACGAAAAAGGATTCGACATGACCACTGGAAAAATAAAAATTGACCCATATGCCACAGGTCATCCTTTAAACGAAGGAACATCCTATATACCAGTTAATTTTCAAAAAAGCAACGGACAACCTGGTGGACATCTAAAACCTCAGGACACCAGAAGCACACGCTTACAAGAATTATCACTAATGAACACTACATATTTCGGTAATATCCACTATGATATTCATTTAGATATGAAACTAGATTATACAATTAGCCGAATTTTTCAAGAAATGTCACTCTCCGAATTAGAAACACTACACCAATTATGCGAATTAGAACGAACACAAATATTACAATCACTTGCACTAGCAGTATTAAAAATACCCTATGCAGGATACTTATTATCTGGAAATAGATCAAATTTTTTAGACTATGAAGGAAACATCTTATGGTTTTATACTTGTACTAAAAAAGTATCACCACTATACGTTTTTGAAGATAAACGATGTTATAAAAGAATCCCTATCTTTTATAAGAATAAAGTACATTTCGTGGATACACTTTCACGAAGAACTTATTTCTGGGATACCGCAGTCCCATGTGGATCAGAAAACAGCCACAATGTAGTACAACTAAACCCTGATGAAAATAAATATTATCTTCTCACTCCATATCCCACATTAATGCAATCACTCAAAAAATTTTCACCAGAAAGCATTCGCGCTATTGCTCGAAACCCAAATATAGACTTACAATCAATAGGAATCTATTCAAAATCAGATATTCAACATCACATTAGAACACAACAATTCCAAGAATTATTAACACAAATGGACACTATACAAAGACAATCAATAGACCAAAATTTACGCAAACTTGCAGAAACCGCAGGATTTGCCGATATCTACACGCAAGACTATAGCGGATATTTTAAAGACATTAAAGATTATATATATCTAAACGGTGAAAAATACCGTCCCCAAGATATATCACCAATTAACATTTTTAGCTTTGTTACACTCAAAAATGAGATCCTCGATTTTCTAGGATGGCCCTACTACATCTTAGAAAAATTGACTATTTTATACGCAATGTTTAACTTTATTGGATTTCTTTTCTCACTTTTAAAAGGAATCTACAACACATGTGCTATACACACACAAGTAAACAGACAAGCAAGTGTAGCACGCATACTATTTGCAGGATTTTTTGGAATCTTTTCTACATCTATAAACAAAATTCTTTTAGACGCACAAATAAAAGAATATAACACAAAAATAACAACACGACAAAATACATGCGACGAAGAACATAACAATGTAGACATAACGCCAACGGCACCACAATTACCACCCCTACCAAATAACCATCCACTATCCCTAGTCCCACGAAATTTTCGAAATTTAGCCATCACACATAACCCAAATTTTCGACTCACCACATCACAAAGTCCCATTCAACATATAATGACACACCAGCCACAAGATGATAATACTTACGAACAAATTATTGAACAACCCCATACCACCGCTTTTCAGTCTCAAAATAATCATTTTTTTAGCCCACGATGAGCCGCCAACTTGGATCACTACACCGATCAAATTCCCACCCAACCAATCTTACCTCTCCAATCCCAATAATACCACTTTTTGCTTTTCCGCCACCCGACTTTCCATCTAGTAATGTAACATCAGGCATGAATTCCGATACTAATTCACACATCTCAGTTTTATATTCCATCTCACAACTCAATAACCCGAATATTGAAACCCCCGATGAATTTGCCGACTCAGAACCATCCCCATCCAATAATTTTCATAACTCTTCTAATTTTTCTCAACCCCCTTTTCAACCCATATTATCCAATAACCCTGACCCAATCACCCCCACACCCTCTTATGCTTCCCAAGTTACCCCAACCTACTCCTCATACCATTCTGACCAATCATCTCATTCTCCAGACACCCCCCGAATCTCCCCAGAGCTAGATAATTTTATTACCCTTCAACAACAACCCTACCACCTTAATACCCCAACCATAAACCAAATCTCCTCCACAATAAATTCATCCAACCCCCCTACCCCTACACCCTCTTCAAATTATACTGAATCATTAGCACCATCATCCACATCAACTGAATCTTCACTCAACACTAATAGAGCTTACCGCACTTTTAAAAGAAAGTTCCCCAACCATCCTTTCCCAGCAAAACCAGGAACAGCCCGTGAATACATCAACCACCCCAAGCATACTAACACAAAAGAATTTTTAGCCATCACCTTACCCTCATTCCCACAATACACCTTAAACACCCCCCACGACACTAACGAAACACGCAACTTCGTAGATGAATACGTTTTAATGCCTACTCTCTCTTGGACCTCATATTATCATTTCACTAACCCTCTTTGCTTACCTTTATCTAACACTCACATCGATATAGAGCGAAATACGGACATGCTATATCGACTCACTACACCACTAACACCTAGACAATTTACTTACGTTGGATATAAAAAATCACTAAAAACACACACTGCACCTAGAGCTAACGAATATACACTCGAATACTATGATCACAACATCATCAGAGCTAACCAAGATCAATTCTTAGACGACGATCGCTTCGCTAATCCACAAATTACCGAGAAATTTTTCATCAAGACACCATATACATTCACACTAAACATCTTCGACCGAAAGTTTGATCACATTATTTCAGAAGCACTAACAGACACACAAGCATACGAAAGTTTTAAAGAACGCTTCCAAATATTTTCACTAACCTTTCATTTCCTTGCACCACACGAAAGAGATTTACACTGCTCACACGATATTATGTTGCGCACTAAACAAACCCACACATATAGTTATTATCGCTTCATCCAAAATCACTTTGACCTACACACACCCTCTAGACAACCACACCATCGTTTTCAATTCATTAATTCCAAATACACTTCACCATTTTTCCTAAATTTCACATATTGTATTAAAGACACTAACCTCCATGGTATTCTTCGTAATTATGACCCCATAACCCAAATGTACATCTTCTGTCCCATTACCAAGACCTTCAACGCCGAAGAATCCCGACCCTTCCTTATCCCGCACGAATTTGTACAACCCATAGAAATCCCAATTTTAGAATTCATCCACAACACTAAATTCAATCACAAATTATATAATCTAATCCAAAACACACCTTATGAGTTTGCAGTTGGCACTGAAGAACTAACCACTATTAAGGCACTTCAATTGCTTTGGCCACTGCTTCAAACTAAAAATATCATCCGCATCTTAGCTAAACTACTAACAACTTCAGAACTCATTCACGACATCTTCCCCCACGGTTTTTTCCCCGACGACTAACAGGTAAGTATGAATTAAATGAATATTACTAACTAATTAAGATATTAAAAAACTCACCATACTTTATTCATGTTCTCTTTAGATTTTTAGCCTTCATCCGACGATCACCTACAAAAACCACAAAAGACAAATAAAAATCGCAAATTTCATCAAACAGATTTCAAAAATTCTATTAATCTCTTACACTTATAAATTTATAAATTTAATACCAATGCAGTAAATTCATTTCTAAAATTTTCCCCCACAAGCAGTAAATCTAATTATGATGAAAATTTGTATCTTAATATTCCCCCATGACTAGCAGTAAATTTCTAAATTCTATGTAGTAAATTAAATAAATGCAAATGCAGTACTAACCTTTTGATATTTTCATTCATTCGCACAGAAATTCTATCCACACTCGCACAGCTCGCCCACGAAGAATTGTTTAAAATAATGAATTTCAGTTTCAAGTTTTCACACTCAACAACTCTAACATATAATAACATGTTTCAAACTTTCCTTTAACCCGGTTGGAAAGGAATCATATACTAAAACAAAACTAACCAACGCAGCTTACTAAATACCACAAATCATAGAATAACAGCATGACTTAGAAAAGAAAACCAACGGTACCCAAACCGGATTAACCCAGTTTAAAACTGGATAATTTATTCTTTTGAAGACTATTATAAAGTCTAAGAAAGAAATAATAAAACACAAAAAAGTCGAAAGACAAACCCATACCACAAACAATTTGATTTTTGAAAAAAGGACACAACCAACAAAACATAAGTAAGACCACAACAAACCCAACATAAAACGTTGTCACATAACAGGACCCCTCACAAAAACCGCACGAAATCATACTCCCACTCCTGGCCTAACCCACCAGGAAGGACGTCCTGAGCATGCTCTATAGCCGGCCTAACCCACCGCGCTACATCCACGCTTTGTGACCACACCACTATTTTTAATAAGAGCTACTCAAGTGTGAGTAACTCTTCAAAATAACCGAACTAAAACAAAAAGCTTTTGTGAAAACAACTAACTAAAATCATTATTAAAAAATACTAAACTAATAAAAGTTTTATAAAATGTAAAATCACATGATGCAATATATAGATCAGAATACAACACCAAGGACGAACATCAAAAGACAAGACGACCCCACTACACTCGAGAGAGAATGACCAACTAAAATCGATATGCCGCTCACAATCACAACTCAAAGGATTTAGAGTACGACTTGACCTCGCAGAAAAGGACTTCATTGAACTAGACCAATGACCACCTCGATGTTCAAGTATACGTACAGATCCGAGTAACCAGGCATCCCCTCCACGCACAATCTCCACGCCATTCCCAAACTAGATCATACACAAAAGAAGTTCTCCACGCAGAACAGAAAAACCTGACATAGCAAACCATTCTGAAATCAGATTTGAGTTTGTTGCAAAGACGTAGTCGTTGTCACTAGAAGACACAACGTCTTATGTCTCTAACTCCAGCTTCCTGGAACTTTCCTAACAAAAGAGGAAACGGAAGAAAATTATGATGTTCGCCAAAAACAAACGTCCATCATCCATCCTTCGAATTGCAGAAGAACTATTCAAAAAAAAAACTCTGTAAAACCCGGATGGGTGGAACCTGATCTAAACTACATTTTATGATTGGATAAATTAAATGTTTTACCAATGTAAAGTATTTAATATTAACCAATCATGATCCATCTAACTAACAACCCACTTATTTGTAAGTGCTGAAGTTACTTGTAATTTCAGCACCAGAGAGATTTGAATTTAACTTAGAAATTAGTTGGACTCTCCCGAGCACTTCAGCAGCCGCAATAAACCAGTATACCCTAGATCTATTGAGCCTAGCAGAGACTAGTTAAACAACCTGAGACTAGATAGTATAAGAGTAAGATTAGGATCGGTATTAGACTAAGAAGTTGCACGAATCTATCCGGCCGAAAATAAGATAGCGTGACGAGCAGACGGTGTACCCTATCCGAAATTACTCTATGAGTTATACACTTCGGTCCTAACTCAGAGTAGTAGTTAATCACTTGTAAAATTTTGGAAATTACTCCCGCTTTCATTCCGCGAGAAAAACCTAGAAAAGCTTGAAAAAGAGCATTACTTTACTTGTTATGAGGCGCGTAACATATGCTCATTACAATTTTCCATAAAAACAAAAAGTTTGCCCTGTTTCACACCTCGAGAAAAATTGCGAAAAAGGGCGCTCCCCTAACCAGAAAGAAGAGCGTGGAAAATTATGTTAAAATATCAAAACTATTTTTGAACAATCTTACCTCTCAGAACCTCAGTATGTTAGAACGTCTTAGACCCCCCCTCTCTCGAAAACTATAAGAAGGCAGAAAGGTGAGCTACCCTTCTCGTTAGAGCGAGGGCAAAAAATGGTCATTACGAATCTCAATTTTTTTTTGGAAAATACCTATCCTTTTTTTCAGAAAACGCTGAGAAAAAGACCCATTCGCCGAGCGGTCTAACACAAATGATAGAAATTTGATCGACCGGTTCGACCCAAGGTCGCGTCTTCCACCTCCCAATGTTCTAACATACTAAAATGGGGTTTATCGTTTTTTCTCTCTATGTCATTGATTAAGTCAGACTTAATTAAGTCTGACCTCTAAAAAAAGAAAATTGTCTCAAGAACAAACACGTGTTTTGAGAGATCGCTTTGAGTTGTAGGCTACAAATTGTTCATGTTATGATCGATCAAAACTTTCAAATTTATCAAACTTCTGAGCAATTTAACGAGAAAAATTCTTGGAGATTAGAGCAACCACATTTTGATCCGCAGACCCGGACTTTTAGGATTTTAGTCGCTCTAGATATCGAGCAACCACATGTCACGATTACCTCGGGCAAACACACAGGACTTTAACACCAGTTCAGCAAACGTCTTTCCCGACAGTTTTTTTTAGTTCTGTGACAAGTGTTTATTAAAAAAATATGTTTTTTAGTTCAGATGCAGGTGGTACACGGAAAAGCAAGTGTTTTCCAGTTCAAAAACAGGTGTTTTCCACAGAAGCGGTTGTTTTCCAGTTCAGAAGCAACAGATTTTCGGAAACACAGCAATTGGTACATAGACACACTCAGTTTTTCATGATTCAAAACAAAAATTGAATAAAAATCTCAAGAATTGAAAACCATTATAATCGGAACAAAGTGTTGCAGAGATTAAGTTTGAACCTGTGTATGACCCAATCCCGCTGACCGAAATTATCTAACTTTAGTGAAAAAATTTCAATAATTGCAAAAAATCCAAAGACTACCCTTAAAACTGCACTTCAAATGACTTGCCTGATTCCTCACCTATCTTAGTAAATACGAAAAAAATACCCCCTTTTTGCTCTTAGGATCTTCGCATCAGCTGATTCGCTACTTTGGTATATTTTCTGGTACGATTATTATAAGCGGCTTCAGCATTTTTGACACTCTGAATTTTCCGTGGGTGTTGTTGAAAACCAAGCGATGTACTTAGTTCTCATTTTCACTAGTAAGAAATCTTCAATCGGTGAGCGTATGGTGTTCATCCTTGGAGCTCGCTCGTTATATCGCCCCCTATGCAGATTTCTTGCACGCTCGCAACGGCGCAAGCCAGAGACTTAATTCAAAAACCCGGCTGAGATTGAACTTCAACGCTAAGGACTCGCAGAACACTAATCAACTAATCAATTCCCTTTGCATCATTTTCATCGTCAAGTACCTTGATTTTTGGCACAATGCCACTAAAATTTCAATAACTAACCATAGCAGTAACAAAAAACTTAGAGTAAAAATTGAGCATCATATCAATTTGTTTCTTTATTGAGCAAGAAAAAAAGTGCTTTCGCTTACTGCCAACCGAGTGGTACTGCCAACGAAGGATAAAATATTCATTGAGAAATCAAAGGAGCGTCACCAACCCCTCATCTTAAGCTGAAGACTTTCAACCCCTCAAAAACCGAAATAAGCGGAATTAACCCCATATCATTTGTAAAGTCATGCAAAACAGGTTTAACACAGAGCCATTGTTTGTCAAAAATTTAACCCTGCTAACTAACTTTCTGTGATGACTCTTCCTGTCATTTGATAGCAAGAATTTTTTTGGTTTTCAGCGCCTGTTTCATGATAGCTTGTATTTTCAATGTCTGCAATTTAAGTAATTTACAGGTTGTTTCCTTTGCCATTTCTAAGTCCCGATTCTGCTTTATCACCTAGCCTTATCTCGAGCTTGATACTCGTCTTTTTCACTTCCTAGAACCCAACGACATTTCTCCTCATTTTTATTTTGAAGAAATTTGATCGTAGAAAAATGAATTTTGAGTGCCGTAGTCGCTAATTGCTTAAGTCACCTTAAAATTTGTTGTTTAAGGCTGATTTTGCAAATATTCTAGCATAATCGAGTAAATTAGAAACGTTGAGAGTTTTGAAGAAAAAAAAACCAAAAAGATTAAATAAAAAGTTTGAGTATAGAGATTTAGCCGAAAACGATCTTTTATATAAAAAAATCAGGCTCTTGTACTATAATACATTCAAAATCAAAACCGCACAAAAAAAATTGAGACATTTATTATTTTCAAAAAAATTTCAAGGGCACAGGCAGTTGGAAAACAAAGAGGAAATAAATCAATCGGCAGGAAAAACTAAAGACCCCAACTAAAGGCCCAAACCAGATCTTTGGCTGCAAACATTACCAGAGACAAAAAAGAAGACAATAAACGTGGCTGTTTTTCTAAAACCAGTTTGGAGGAAAAACGCATGAGAGACGATACAGAAGATTTCGCTTCAAAGTAGAGGAACTGTATCTACAAAGTCCAATGCGGTTTCTACACAAGCTAACGCAATCCTAACTCATCATTCAAACTCGCCTTCAGTCGGTATATGGTCGCATTAGAATCTGAGACATCTAGTGGGACGAAACTCGATCTCGCAATGACTAGGTTGCGCAAGAAAAACTTTCCAGGCAAGCTAGCTTAGCCCCAAAACTAAAACATCAACAAAGTGAGGTTATGTTGAAGACATTAGCTGAGGATCGTCGTAAGAAGCTAAAAGAATCCAGTTGGAAGATTTGCAACTGGAAGATGGCCTATCGACCCCAACAGAAAAGTTGGACGAAAAGGTTTCACAAAAGTCAATTTTCAACATCATACTAATAAGGAAGAGGTTAAGACTAGCTGTGGAGTCGTCCCTACCAAATATCAAACTTCGGCCGACTTAGCTGACCAACCGGGAAATGAAGTTCACTTTGAATTAGTTTTTTTCCCCATGGGATAGCTGTCAACTCCTTGGATTCACGAAATCTTCGGTCTTGATTGATGTCAATGTTGGAACAGGAGCATCTAAAGTGCATAAAAATAATTTTCCCGACAAACTCACCGGAGATCAATTTTGTCTTTACATAATATTGAAGCATTTATCACAATTTCACCATGTCAAGCAGCTCAGGTATTAACTGTCAACTTACGTCCACTGGCACTCAGTCTGCTTTTCTCCCACCAAACAAGATCTTCGGATCAAATACTATTGAAACAGATGTGCTGGGAAGCCATTTTTTAAGGCACACAGCTCCTTAGCAAACTTTCCAACTTTCTCTAACTCCGTTCTCTTGTAGTCATCCAATAAAGTATCATCTGTCAACCGCTCATTTGCCCTACTACCAGACAAAAAATTATTACTATTTCTGACCACCGGCCTGCGCTGCTAAAAGTTTTCCTGAGCAGTCAATTTTTATCAAATCAGTATGCGGTATTATCTCGCCAAAAATTGCGATAACCCAACATCCTTGCTAAAATATCTTCTTCAGCCAAAACGATCGGTCGTAATTAGGGATAGAGCATACCGTCTAGCAGTCGGTACCGTATATTAGATTCCTGAAGCTGATCCTAAAAGTGCAAACAGTTCTTGTCATCGATTTTTGAACTCCGGCGTTGTTTCGTTGAATGAAACAAGGAAGAGCAACCCTTATCGGCTCTTTATCTACCTGACTTAAAGAAAAACTAGAAGAAAATGAAGGACTGCAACTGGAAGATAACTTATCGACCGTAACAGGAAAATAAAATGCTACAAGTTTGAAAGGAGTCATTTTTTAACTTCATAATAAATAGTAAGAGGATCGGACTAGCTCTCTGACCGTTTCAAACGAAACTCAAGTTTCGGCCGACTTAGCTCACCAACCGGAAAAGGGAACTCGTTTTGAACTATTGTTTTCCCTGACGGGATAGCTGCCAATTTCTTGCTTTCATGGAGTTTTCGGTCTTGAGTTAAATGCTGGAAATGAAGAATCTTGTGTGCACAAAGTTAATTATCTAGAGTCCCGCACAAATTCACCGGAGATCAGTTTTGTCTATACCTATTAATGAAGCTTCTATCACCATTTCACTTTGTATAGTAGCTCAGGTATTAATTATCAACCTACGTCCACTGGTCCTCAGTCTGCTTTCCTCCCACCAAACAAGGTCTTCGGATTAATTAAAGTTAAAACAAATTTGCTGGGTCTGACGCATCTTTTTTATTTATGCAAACAACTCCACAAAAAAAAACGTTTCAACCTTCTGTAACCCAGGTCTCTTGGAGTTATACAAAAAACTGTCATTTATCAACCGAGCATTTGCCTTAGGACCAGGCAAAGAACCAGCAGTTTTTCTGTGAATCGGCCTGCGGTTGTTAAAAGCTTGCCTGTAGAAGTCCAATTCATCAAATCAGCTTGTGGTATAATCTCGCAAAGACTTTTGATGACCCCCATCCTTGCGAATGAGTTTTCTTTCGCCACAAAGATTGGCCGTAGATACACTGTAACCAGAAAGTCCGATAAGTCCTCTAGAAAACCTAACACCAAAAAAACCTATAATTAAAGTTCACTTTCAATCGCTATACGGCCGCATTAGAACCTAAAACTTCTAAAGAGACTAAATTCGATGTCGCATTGAATAAGTTGCGGCAAGAAAAAATTGGCAAGCAAGCTAGCCTAGCTTTGAATTCGGAAAAATAACAAAAAGAGTAAGTGTTGGAGATATTAGCTGAGGATCATCGAAAGCGGCAAGGAAATCAAGGAAATCGAGTTGGAAGGACTGCAAATAGAAGATGATCTATCGGTGGCAAGGTAAAATTGCTTATGGCAAGTATGACAGTAGTCAATTTTCAACATCCTAATAAAAAAAGAGGATCAGACTAGCTCTGGAGTCAATTCAATCGAAACTCAAACTTACGCTGACTTAGGAATAAACAGAAATGTCGTTGGCACTGAGTTTTTTTTTCCAAAAAATAGCGTGCTCTCAACTCCTGACCTCCATGGACACTCCAGTTTTAATTTCTTCTGATTCTGGTTTGCATAAAAG
This sequence comes from Symsagittifera roscoffensis, assembly GCF_963678635.1. Taxonomy (NCBI): domain Eukaryota; kingdom Metazoa; phylum Xenacoelomorpha; order Acoela; family Convolutidae; genus Symsagittifera; species Symsagittifera roscoffensis. The sequence goes on from NC_087064.1 coordinate 64,546,924, forward strand.
TAATCACTTAGCCTCCCGGTAAAATTATGGGAGCTCTTTTTTCATAATAAAAGTAGTATTTGTCACCATTTTACTTTGTCTAGCACCTCATGCAAGAGTTAACTATCAACCACCGTCCACTGGTCATCAGTTTTCGTTCTTGCCACCAAACAAGATTTTGGGATCAAATGTAAGAATTAAACATGTGCTGGATCTAATGAGTCTTTTTCATTAATGCACACAGTTCCGAAAACTGTTGCACCTTCTGTACCGCAGGTTTCTTCAAATCATCGCAAAACCAATCATTTCTCAATCGCGCATTCGCATAACTACCGGGCAAAGAAACATCAGCTTTACTGTGCACCGGCCAGCTGTGCTGACAGATTGCATGTAGGGGGTCTATTTGATCATTTCAGCAGGTGGTCTGATCTCGCAAAAACTTGTGATGACACATCATCCTGCTAATGTTTTTTCTTTTGCCACACCGATCGGTCATAATTCCGGGGGAATTATGTCGCATACCATTGACGGTACTGAATAATGCAACTTCAGGCTGATTTGCAAAGTTTATATAGAGTTCGCCAAGAGTTTCCATGCCCGCCCGCGTCGATTCATTGTTTTAAAAAATGGTAGAGCAAGCATTATCGTCTCGTGAATTAGCTGAGGTAATCAAAACTGATCGCAAATACTGTCTACCAGATTTGAAGTAAAGTCAATTTGACCGTAATGAGAAGACATTGTGAATTTACTGGCACAATTGTTTTCGAGAGTTCAAATCATTTAGTGGTTCCGCGTCTCTGAGTGGAGACGTATAAAAAAAACTTGCCTTAATACCCTCGTTTTCGGAAAACCCAAGGTGGCAAAAGCTATTATAATAGAGTTTTATAATAAAACCCTGGAGAGAAAACGGTGAATTAGGAAACTGCAGAGAAAATTCTGCCAGCCTCATACTCTTTTAAGGCTGGCTCATTTGGGTAATTCAGACAACATTTTCCCTCAAAATGCATAGATCAGGAATGTTATCAAATTCATTCCGCTGTTTCAGGGCTTGTTGTAGTCCCTAACTCTTCCTCCTTTAACTGTGATCTGAATCTAATTTGAAACAAGTTTGGTCCATACATACCGTTATGCATAATTGGTAGCGCCCCAGCTTTTTCTGATTTCAAAAACTGATTAAAAGAGAAAACAGAGGATTAGAAAAATTGCGCGTTATCGTCTCTGCAGCGAAAACAGGAGAAAATGTCAAGTCGAAATTAGGAAAAAAGTTTCTTTCAAACAGTCAAACAGTAAGAGGAATAGCATGCTCTAAAGAACAAGCTCAACTTTCCGCCGTGCCTGCTGTATAGTGCAAAGCATACATTTGGTCTTGCGCTGCGAACTAAGAAAACGCTGTCATTCCGCGAGCGAACCATTTGATGAGCACAAGTTTTATTTAGTTTCGCATGTCCTAATGGTAAAACTTTGATAACTGCACGAAGGCAAAAAAATGCTCAAAATATTACTGTGAAAGCAAGCAAAATGTTCTTTTTCATGCTGCTGATAGATTTGTTCCACCGAAGAAAAAACACCAAGTGAACCCAATGATGCTATACTGAAAGATGTTAAACACAATTTGACGTTAAAAATGACAAAGAATTACCAAGATCAGTGTTGTCAATCGCATGGTGCGGATGGCACCAATTTCTAGACGTTTTTTTCTGAAAGAGCATCTACACATTCTTCTGTAGCCGCATTTCTTGCTAGCCGCTTAAAATTGGTAGACGAGACCTACTCCAAAAGCTGATAATCTTATTTATGCGTTTCAGACAGCAAAAATATGCGTCTTTAAGGATAGAGATTATTTTTCTCCATTTAGGTGACCTGTACCAAAATCAGTTCTCGTTTTTTTGTTTGGCAGGAGGTTCTCACAACGGATTTGGTAGTCCATCAGTACACTCGCTATGTCAAAAGTTGCCAAACATTTGTAATAAGTGGCAATAGTCTTAGGTCTTAAATGGGATCATGTAAAGGACACGTTGATTGTGAGCCGGTGACCACCCTCTCAATTAGGCGATAAGTCAAAAAAACTGTTCCGAGTTTGGTGTCTTCGGTGTTTGACCCTAATGGGTTAGTGGCCCGGTGAACCGTTACGGCTCGTGTTTTACTCAAAGACATTTGGAGACAAAAAGCGAAAAAAAGATGATGACTTATCAAAAGATATCGAGGAGAGTCTTCTCGAGTAGCACTCCCGCCTTCCTCTGTAAGATCAACTCAACAGTCCTCGCAATAACTTCAAAGCACCTGTGGTTCATTCTGAGCTTCACATAATCGGCGATAGCTGGCAGGGTGTTTTCTGCACCATTGGGGTTTTGGGTGCTGCGCCAATGGAAGCGTTATCCTTAATCAATCTACAGCTTTCATGAGCTCTACTCGACACACGATTTAAAACCGAAATAATGGAGTCAGTCACAGTTAAAAAAGCGATAACTTCATGTGGAGAAAAAGCATCACTGTATTGCAGGGGCCCAATTATAAGGATACGTTGCCCGTATTTGTCGGTAACCGCGTCTGTGAAACAAACGAATCTACAAACAGTGATGAGTGGCACCATGTCCTGAGGAGGAAAAATCTTGCTGATAGCACCACGCGTGCGTTTTTCGTAGCAATCCTTAAGAACTGCAGCTTGGTTATTGGGTCGAGCGTTCTTAGAATTGCAGATTGGCCGTTCAGACCCAGTCACAAGGTGATCCAAAAAAAATCCATTTAAAGCCTCATCTTCCAGTTCACTTCTTTCACAATGTATACACCGACCATTGCTCATTTATTAAGGCTGCTGCCTTCTTATGCACAATCTAAAGATACCAGTATTGAAATCATCGATCCTCTTGAGATTGTTATTTTGAAAGAGAAGTGTACATACTCTGCTCAAGTCGACCAATTTCACGTCGTAATGACAAAACTTGGTTCTATTAAATCTTTTAAGGGCAGCATCATGATACCACGTACTTTCCGGTCTTAGGTCCGGCTGGTATCCTTAAGTACACTGGCCGCAAAAGCCGTTTAATTGACATCAGGTTTGATACTAATTATCCTGCTTTACCTGACGCCCAGTATACAAACGTTCGGTTGCTGGTTCGGCACTTTATTCATTTTTATCGAGGTTTGCCCAAGATGTGTTCCGTAATCAAAGTCAATGTTTCGAATTTTTGAGTCTACTGTAAACCTTTACCTCGCATGTCGAAAGCAGAAAACAACCAGAGTCAAACCATTTATGACCAATTTACCCGTCAACCGCCTTAGCTATAAAAAAAGCGTGGACGCTTTCGGACCAAATAATACTTCCATTTGGAGAAGAAGCTTTGAAAAAAATGGGGTTTTCTTTTACATGGCTCACCAGTATTTGTAGGTAGTGCCATAAAATGAGCATCGAAAATTTCATTGGGTTTCATCGGCTACACACAGCTCAGCCATTTTTGGTCGAAAAGCAGAGCCAACTTTATCGGAGCAGAACAAGAATTCCTGTGTGTATCAAGAACTGGAAGCTCAAGCCACCAAGTGCACCACATCAACCGTTACGTTACTAAGCAGCATATACTAAGCAGTTAGCTGGCAACATAAAAAAAATTAGGAATACTTCTCTGCTTAGTTGAGCAAGCTTTGAATGCAAGACCGATCACTACTCTACTCGCTTGATTTGAAAGCGTTAGCCCCAGTCACTGTTTGCGTGGCAGAACGCCGCAAGCTTTTCTTCACTCTCTCCCAGGCAAGACTTCAACCATAAGAAAAGATGCGTACAAGCGCAGTTGTATGCCGAGACTATATGGTCTCGTTCGCTGGGAGAATATGCTCTTTCTCTTAACAAGCGTGCAAAGTGGATAATTCAATCTGACGTTGTTCTCAAAAAGGTTGGTTTTGTAGGAGTGATTGAACCCGATAGCCCGCGAGGTTATTGCCCCTGCCCTTTCGTTCGCATCTCTTAATTAAACCACGAAAAAACAGATGTGCTCGATCCACTATCATTAGAATCGCTACGAGCAAACTTTCCTGATCGACGGTTAAGCTCGCTCCAGTTCTTGTGTTTGGGGAAGGAGGGAAGATGTTCAGGCTTAAGTGCCAAGAAAGCATAAATGCATCTAAACGAAAAGCGAGCATGATATAATATGATTGGACTGAAATATTCTAAGACCAATTGACCGAACAGTGTAGGACAAAAGTGAGAAGTTTTTCCGTTTGGTTCGAATATGTCGAGCCCCCAACTACCCATGTTTTAACATACTAAAATGGGTTGACGCCCTATTTTAACCAATTTTTCTCTGAAACTCGGTTCAGACTTGAATAAGTGTGACATCTAAAAAAACCAGGACGAATGCCAGTGTTTGGAAGCGTTCTAAATTAAGCTATAAGTTTTTGTTGTTGTGACTGATAAAAAAATGTTCAATTTTAACAAAACTTTCAGCTTTTTATGAGAAATATCTCTTGTTAATTAACGCAGTGACCACAAGCGCGAGACTTGCGTATAGTTAACACCCCTCCCCTTTTCAGAGCTCGGTCGCCTCCATGACCAAAATCTGGGGAACGCAAAAAAGTGTGCTACCTAATGCATTACAGGACGCGTTAATTATGGACGTTACAAATTTCAAAAAAACTGTTCGTCTACCCTCGAGAAATTCCAAGAGAAGCGCAAAAAGTTACTCGAAAAGCTGCACAAAAATTAGCGCGAAACGGAGTGCAAAAAAGCACTTCACTATGCGTTAAGATGGGCATTAAAAAGTTAATAACGATTTCAAAAGTTTTTGAAAATCAGCCCCATTCGAGATCACCTTAAAGGAGCGAGAAGATTAGCGCGCCGCTATTCGTTAAGTTGAACGTGAGAACGGAAAAAACTGATTAAACACGCCCCGTCTCATTCGAGAACAACCTAGGAGAGCGCAAAAATGAGCACTACCTTATTTCTTAGGAGGAGCGTAAAGTTTGGGCCTTACAATCTTCGAAAAAATTTAAGAATCCACTCCGCTCCACGTCTTGAGAAAATTCGGGGGGATGCGAAAACGAGCGCTTTTCTATGCATTAAGGTTAGCATGAAATTGTAGATCGTTAAAAATTATAGAATTTGAAAATCCGCCGCCCGCCCTCTCGAGAAAAAGCTAAGAGGGCGCGCAAAGAAATTCTTTAGGGAGAAAGTAAAATCGGTGGGTAAAAATTTCTAAGAGTTTTCAAATACCAACCCCAATTCCTCAAAAAAATCCGTGGGCTTGGGGAGCGCGAAAAGAAACGCTCTACTATTTGTAAAGGGAAAAGTGAAAAAAAATTGGTGAAAACTTTTCAAAATTCCACCTCGAGAATATCTTAGGGGAGCGAAAAAAGGAGCGTTCCTCTACTCTCTTGAATATTCCGTCGAAAATTTCGAAAAGGTTTGAAAATTCGCCTCGCTTCAGCATTTAAAAACTTCTAGGTAATGCCAAAAGGTGCACTCTGTTCTTTTCCATTGAAAGGGTGAAAATTGGATCGTAAAAATTTCAAACTTTTGAACCTCCATCCCGAGAAAAATTTTCGAGAAAAAGTTAGGGAAGTGCGAAAAGGAGCGCTACCTTTTTCGTTAGAGGAAACAAAAAAATGGCAGCAAAAAGTTTTGCAAAATCCCTTAATCTTTTGAGAAAAAATCCTACGGGAGCGCAAAAAGTAGTGTTCCCCTATACGTCAAAGGGAGCATTAAGCGAGGGTCGTTTTAATCTTCATAACTTTTTTAAAAGCCCTCCCCCCTCTCTCTCGTGAAACTCCTAGAGCGTGAAAAGCAACGCCAAAAGGAGTGCTCACCTGTTCGTTTGCTCACCAGCTTTTCTAGTTTTGTAAATCCGCTTCACCCCACCTGCAAAGAACAAAAAAGTGCGAAGAGAAGCTAGTAGTTAAGGAAAAATCCCCTATTCGTTGAGTAAATTTAAAAAAACACTTCGTGAAAATTTTTTCTATAGTGTGCACCAACTCGCCCCGCCCCGTTCAGAAATAGCTAGGAGAGCTCTTAAAAAAGCTTTACTTTTTTCTCTAGGGGAAGGTCAAAACGGTTGTTAAAAGTTTCAAACAGAAAATTTGCTGCTTAGAAACAATCAAAATTAGCTATTTGTGCTTGCTGGTTTATTACAATATTTTAAGGTTAATACTGAAAGCTGTAGTATCTTTCAGCAAGACTAAAAAAAACTTTCCACCTAATTTCAAAATTTGTTAACTTCAAAATTAGATAGAAGGCTACTGCAGTAGAAAGACAGACTTTTTAACGAACATTTAAAAATGTATAACGTCTTTATATTCCAATGATAGGAACACTTTACTTTAACTACTTGGTTCAAATAATGCAAATACCCCAAAAATTTCCCAAATACCCCAAAAGAAACAATTGACTATAATTATGCCTGAATGTAAAATTAGGAGCATTTTAGGAGCAATCGGCTCAGATCAGTTGTAGGCTTTTGCTGTATTAAACTGACATTTTTGCAGTTCAAAAAATTATAATCGCATATCAATAAAATTTTTTCAGGCAAGCGTTTTCCCGGTTAGATTTTATTTTATGCTAGAATACATTCAATAAATCGATCTTATCTTTGGAGTGAAGTTTTGTGACTCATGCAATGGCTTAATTTTTTTTCTTTCAGACAAAAAAATCCATTTAGACTTTTTCTAGATCAGAGTTTTTTCAAGAACAGAGCGAACTAGTAAAATTCATCGCCACTCATTTTATTTTATGTTTTTGCTTAGACATTTTATCTTTTTTTGTTTTTGCAAATTGAGTAGTAAATGTTTAATAGGCTAAAAAAATTAACTAATTTTAGTAAACTAACTCCACTGAGGCGAAGCGAAGCGGAGCTTTGCAGCACTTACGATACAATAAAAAAACAGTAGCGCAAGCTAGCAGACACAAAACGAAACCCACCAAGTCCAAAAAAAAAACACTTTAAAATTCCACCACTTCAAAAAATCAATTTTTTGTCTGAAGTTATGTCCTATTTGAGAAAAACACGTCAAGAAACGCAATCGACGGCGATTTTAAAAAAATCGAAAAAAATTTAACAAGCGGCAATCAAACAGATCAATATTGCAGTCTTTTTTCGTAGAACCGAAATTATAATTGTTGTCATGAAAAACTTTGAAGCATAATTTTTATTCAGCAACTTTAGAACTACATTGTATTTTCTGGTCCAGTCGGTCTGAGCATACCATATTCTGGTCCCAACGGTCTGAACATGCTAAATTTCTAAACATAAAACCATGACCTCGACCCGGGAAAGAATTCCTTCAATGACGGTTAAATAAAAAGTTAAGAAACACCCCAAGAACAAACACTTTGTAACCTTCTTTGACACTCGAAACAATAGCCTCCGAAGTTAGAGAGAAGCGTATTAGGGACTCGAAGAAAAGTGATTCACAACACTCCTAATCACCGTAAACATTCAACAGCAAAAAATTGATAAGTTAATTAGATATTAAATAATTATCAATAAGATCCTTCTGCTCTTGATAAGCATTTTGTCTTAAATTACTCTGCGCGTTGGAACACCTTCGCAAACTTTACTGCAATTTCTTAGAAACTGTTAATTTGTCATACTTAAAATAATGCAGATGAGCTAACAATTAGTTCCCACGTGAAACTTGATAGTATTCCATAATCGAACTGCTTCCATTTTTTAATGCATGTTGTTCTGTGAACTATAATTGGCGATAGCAACATTTATGATCATGTTCCTACTGTTCTGATTTCGAATTGAAACCGAAACATGAATGATTTTATTGTGCTCACAAAGTGTGACGCCGCCGCCACCACAAAATTAATATGTTTTTATCCCTTTGCAAAAGGAAGGGAAATGATATTGGAATAATTCGTATAACGTTTTAAGCCTTGAGAAATGGAACGACTATTCTCGTTCAATGCGAATAATAACGATTCCTCTAGTAAAACACGAGCATACGAAATCTTCTTCTCGTAAATTACAAATACACGAATAGAGAATAGGAAGATAAGAAGTAACTTTTCATTTGTTACAAAAAAGTGGGAGATTTCCCAACTGAGTATAAATAGAAGCTAAAAACTACGGGAATTCATTCCAACAATTTCTCTTCTAGCGCCACCACCATTCTCTTCAACCACCCCAACCCCTATCTCTAAAAATATAACCATTCTCAGTCAGACTATCTTCAAATCCAACCTTTAAAATAAATATCGAGTCTAAAGGCAACTTGCAGTAAATTCATACTATCTTCTTTTCTAATAAAATATTTATCAGCGATTTTTAGATTTACTTTCTAAGATAGAAAGTAGAAAGGACCCTTCATTCCTAGTAAGCGTTTTGTCCGACGTACATAGTATTGCTAGCGCAATAAATTGGTGCGACGAGTGAGGCACTCTTCAAAAAATTCGCTAAAATTGCTAAAGTCTCAAAAAGAGATAAAAAGCAAAGAATCCAATTCTCAAACTGGAGAATTGTTGAAATTTATCTTACAAATAAAGAGAAGTAATAAACTTCTAAATCGCAAATTTGAGTTTTCTAAGCAAATTTGTAAACTTTTCTATCTTTCTTCTTTTAAGTTTTAAGCTTAATATAATATGACTGATAACCCAATATCCCATCCCAACTTGTCTTTAATGACATTTTCGGGAAACGACCCGAACCAAAATGCTACTGCTTTTTGGAATTCAGTGGAAAAACAAAATTTTTTTCTCATTAGGTCAAAGACCTGCTGATAATGATGCACGACGCAGCTATAATAGCAGACAATGATCCATATTCGGATCATTGTTAACTGATACATCTCTTGAATGGTTCAATGATAATGTAACCAATGCTACCACTTGGGCAAAACTCAAAGATCTCTTCCTAAACAGATTCACCGACGGACGAGATCAATTCAAACATAGAATTGATGCTGAAAATGCAGCTCGCCAAGATGGCGAGTTAATCAAAAAATTACTTCCACCGAATTAAATCTTCTGTAGATAGAGGATGGCCCGAAAGAATTGATGTAACAGTCCACGCTGATGAAGCTGCTCAAAATGCTGAAAAAATATACAGACCAGACAAAGGAGTCAAAAGTATATTGATTTCTCAATTAAGGGACTAAGACCTCTAGCTCTTAAACAAAAAGCTCATGAATACATGATAGAGCATCCAAATTCGAATTGGGATCAATTCACTAATCATGTTATCACTATGGATCGAACATTCATTGTTGCTACTGATCCTGCTAAGAAGTCAACAACAGATAAAATGACTTCATTAGAACCTCAAATTGAAGAGCTAACCAAATTGATCAAGAATCAAGAAGTTAGTGCAATCAATGACCAGAATTCATTTCAACGAATTCATTTCATTTGTCACCCTGACATCAAGGGGAGACCTAATAGTACACGATTTTGCGAATATTGCAGAATTAATGGAGATGCTATATCTAGATGTTCAAAAAAGCAAGTTCAGGACGAAGTAATTAAGTTGCGAAAAGAGCTCACAGCAAAAAATGAACAAAGAGTTTCATTTGAAACCGATTATAAACGAAATCGAAGGACGAATAACTTCCCTAACCAGAATAATCCTAACCCAAGCAACCGGTTTTGGGATAACCAAAACAGAACTACTCTCAATTCAAATCCTAGCCAAAATAACTATGGCATTCGCCATAATTATAACTACAATGGAAACAATTTCCAAAAGGCTAATGCAAAATCGTCTTTCAATGCCAATAGGCCCCAAACCTATGATGACAGGTATCCTAGAGAAAACAAACTCAGAGAAAATGAACAAGTTGCCAAACAGTTCTACGACCAAGTCTCAAAAAGAGATAAAAAGCAAAGAATCCAATTCTCAAACTGGAGAATTGTTGAAATTTATCTTACAAATAAAGAGAAGTAATAAACTTCTAAATCGCAAATTTGAGTTTTCTAAGCAAATTTGTAAACTTTTCTATCTTTCTTCTTTTAAGTTTTAAGCTTAATATAATATGACTGATAACCCAATATCCCATCCCAACTTGTCTTTAATGACATTTTCGGGAAACGACCCGAACCAAAATGCTACTGCCGAACCAAAATGGAAAAACAGTGGAATATTGCAGAATTAATGGAGATGCTATATCTAGATGTTCAAAAAAGCAAGTTCAGGACAAAGTAATTAAGTTGCGAAAAGAGCTCACAGCAAAAAATGAACAAAGAGTTTCATTTGAAACCGATTATAAACGAAATCGAAGGACGAATAACTTCCCTAACCAGAATAATCCTAACCCAAGCAACCGGTTTTGGGATAACCAAAACAGAACTACTCTCAATTCAAATCCTAGCCAAAATAACTATGGCATTCGCCATAATTATAACTACAATGGAAACAATTTCCAAAAGGCTAATGCAAAATCGTCTTTCAATGCCAATAGGCCCCAAACCTATGATGACAGGTATCCTAGAGAAAACAAACTCAGAGAAAATGAACAAGTTGCCAAACAGTTCTACGACCAAGAAAATAGGCAGTTCAATAGTAACCCTTGGGGTCGACCATATAACACTGGAAGCTATGATAACAATAACAGTCGAGACTCGACGCGATCTCAATCACCAAATTTTAGATCGAATCAAATGCAGTCTGAAACTACCCCGTGGGTTGAGGAAGAAGCCAATTACTGTGATGCGATCTCTGATTTGTTTCCTTTAAACTATTAAAGTCTCCAAAACCGAGCGATGATAGTAATCCTAAATCAAGGATATATCTTAGCTTACATCATTTTGCCACCGGAGACAAAAATAACAATAGTGGATTCGAAATTGAATTCATGATTGACCCAGGATACACTTGTAGTATTATAAACTACCCAACTTATCAGGAATTGGAAAAATTAGGTCAAAAAATGACAATATACCAATCCAAAATTAAAGCAAAGTCTATAATGGATCTAATATACTTATGTTTGGCCATACATCTATTCAACCTTGTTTCGACACTGATGGAAAGTATCCATCTAACCACAAAGTGTATATAACTGAAGAAAAGACTGCTAATCTACTAGGAGTAGACTTTTGTCATCTCTTCTTAAAAGCTCTCTACTTTGATATCCCCGCAGTCGAGCTAAACTCAAAAGAAGGTGTAATATCCTACGGGTTGATGAACAAAGATAAAGAATATCCTAATGTTTCAAAAATTGTCTCAATTAACTTGAAAGAACCCCTGTTCATTCCAACACGCTCTACATACTTAAACAAACATTCAGCTGAACCAAATTCATACTTCGAAAAAGGGACTACATTCCTGCCTCATAAAAATACAACCAAAACCGAATTGGTTTTCATAAATACAGTTTGTACTCAAATTGAGCAGAGCCTACCTATCCTAATTGAGAATCGGAAAGATCATCCTGTCACACTAAACAAGTGTGTACTAGGTTATGCAGTAACAGACATTCAAGGATACGAGGATAAAATATTTGCTATCCACGATTGTGATGAGTTCACAACGAGAATTTTAGACAAAAGTTCGGAATTCGATAGCTGTTTTATGCTGAACACTGTTGTCAATACTACACAGGAGAGCAACAACCAATTATCCGGCCCCCTGTCTACAATATGTAGACTTCAAAAAAAGGTCCATATTGGAATCGAATATGCCCATTGCCCATACAATTTCTTCAGATAGAGCAATGAAGAAAGGGTTTGCTGAATCAATTTGCAAAAAGTATTCCGAGTTACGACACTTCTGTTTATCATTACATGCTAACATTAACGATATTCTCATCTTCACTTTTCCAAAATCTAGACAAATCATATATAACCTCATTACCAATCAGAGGTACTTTCAGAAACCCACTTACGACGCTACATTCAACACCTTGTCCGAAAAGAAAGATCATGCTATAGCAAAACATTCGTTCTATCGCAATTCCCAAAGTTTCTTTTGGCTTAGATAAAACGAATTGGGAAGAAGTTTCCGAAATCATTGTCGATGTATTCCAAAATTCTGGAATTACTATATTTGTCTCTGCTTCAGGACAAGAAATCAAGAAAATGCCTGCCCTTGAAGTATTTGATACAGAAAATGTATCAGAAATATTTGAACAAATTGGTTCAGATATAGTCAAAATATGCAAAAATGAAAACGAAATAGCCACCGATTTTTCACATGATGCAAAGAACCTTCGCAGGCCACCCCTGAAAGCACAAATTAAAAAATACCGAAACAAAGAACATAATGATCGGCTAATTGCCTTTCTAGTCAACGAAACATTTACCCAATACTCCTCATTTGATAAAGACAATAGTAGTACTTTGGAAAAAATTGAAACTACTATTAAATTGTTATCTGACTTCGATTTCACACAAAGTGATATATCGGATGATGAATTTGCAGATCTAATTCAAATGCTGATAGAGGATCAGTATGTTTATTCCCATCACAAATATGATATTGGAAAAACGAAGTATAAGTTCCATATACCACTCAAAAAGGACGCAACTTTCAAAAAGCAACAACCTAGTAACATCCCAATCTATCGAAGAGATAAATTGGACAAATTGTTGGATGAACTAATGCAAGCGCGCATAGTCAGAGAACTAAAGGAAAAAGATTATATGAACTCATGGTTCGTGAATCCAGTCATCATTCTTCCAAAAAAAAGACTACATTAAGTTGGTCTTGGATGCTAGGTATCTAAACTCAATCACAGATACTAGTAATTGTAGTTGGCCATTAGAACCACTACAAGTTCTCATGACCATAATAAACGGATCATACTTCACAAGTAGTGATCTCTCTTGCGCCTACCATCACATACCTCTAACAGATGAGGCCCAGAAGTTAACAAGCTTAATTGTAGGTGGTAGACAATATGACTACCAAGTTGGATTCTATGGCTTGAAGCCACTTCCAAATATCTTCAGTAAACTAATGAGATATGCTTTCGGACCCCTCATTAAAGAAAAAAAGCAATTGCTTACATAGACGACACTCTGTTACAGAGTCAAAATAAAAATGAAATGTTTGATACAATTCGAGAATATCATTCTCTGTTACGGAAAGCTAACTTAAAAGCTGCCCCTGATAAAACCTTTTTCTTTCTAAGAAAAGTTAAATTTCTTGTCTCTAAAGATGGTCTTTCCCAATCGCTTCAAGAATTGATGATATAAAAAAATTGAAGTCCCCTGAACCAAAAACAGAAGTTCTAGCTGTATTAGGTGTCATGGGATTCTACAGCACATACTTCATCAATTTTCACCTAGACGCAAAATGTCTATATTAATTGGCAAACAGAAACGATAAGTTTCAATGGCTTCAATGCCATGAAGAGGTTTTTCAAAAACTGAAAGACAAAATCTGTCAAGATATTTTAAATGCTATACCTAATGTACTCATTCCACATTCATGCCGACTCCTCAAATGTAGGAACTGGGTGCATACTCATCCAAGACCTTTCTGAAGGAAAAAGAATTGTTTCTGCCAATTCTAGAGTCTTTGATAAGGCCGAGCAGAAAATGTCTACTCAACATCGTGAACTATGTGGAATAATATCTGCTCTGCAAACCTATTAATTCTACATTATAGTTTCACCCTTTCCTCTATACCTATATTGTGATCACAGACCTATTCTCTTCTTCTGGTCCAGAAAAGGACAACTTTCGCATAGATTTTTCAAATATCAAGTCGTATTGACAAAATACAACAATTTGAAAATATCTATACCCCAGGTTCGAATCTAGCCTTTCCTGACTTATTGAGCCGAAATGTACCCATCGTTGATATCAAAAAATATCAACTCCAACAAATAACCATTCCGAATGATATAAAATTCATCCTAGACAATGGAGGACAATAATATTATTCAGTACTCCACAAAGACGATAATAACATATTTCAAAGCGATTGCTATTCAGTCATTGCTCAAGTGCAAGGCGGGAAAAAGAAACCAATCAATATCAGTGACAGAGGAGACTTCAGCATTGAAGATGCTCCAGAATATTTTGAGGAATCTTGAAGTGCGATTCAAAAAATAACAGATTTTTTCCGATTTGGAAAACAAATCAACCAAATCAAACGACTATCTATACCAGATATATACGATGAAAACATTTATGAAGAAAATCCTAATGCTATACCTAATGTAAACTACTCATTCCACATTCATGCCGACTCCTGAAATGTAGGAACTGGGTGCATACTCATCCAAGACCTTTCTGAAGGAAAAATAATTGTTTCTGCCAATTCTAGAGTCTTTGATAAGGCCGAGCAGAAAATGTCTACTCAACATCATGAACTATGTGGAATAATATCTGCTCCGCAAACCTATTAGTTATACATTATAGTTTCACCCTTTCTTCTAGACCTATATTGTGATCACAGACCTATTCTCTTCTTCCGGTCCAGAAAAGGACAACTTTCGCATAGATTTTTCAAATATCAAGTCGTATTGACAAAATACAACAATTTGAAAATAATCTATACCCCAGGTTCGAATCTAGCCTTTCCTGACTTATTGAGTCGAAATGTACCCATCGCTGATATCAAAAAATATCAACTCCAACAAATAACCATTCCGAATGATATAAAGTTCATCCTAGACAATGGAGGACAAATATGTTATTCAGTACTCGACAAAGACAATAATAACATATTTCAAAGCGATTGCTATCCAGTCATTGCTCAAGTGCAAGGCGGGAAAAAGAAACCAATCAATATCAGTGACAGAGGAGACTTCAGCATTGAAGATGCTCCAGAATATTTTGAGGAATCTTGTAGTGCGATTCAAAAAATAACAGATTTTTTCCGATTTGGAAAACGAATCAACCAAATCAAACGACTATCTATACCAGATATAAGCGATGAAAACATTTATGAAAAAAATCCAGATGAAGTATCTGCACTTGATGATCCTTTGGAAAATTCAGAATGGCTTGAAATATATGAAGGCAATGTTGAGAACAACCTTCTCAACGATCTGGTTAAAGCAAAAACTGAATTTGCAACCAAAACAAGATCTTTGAAATTAATTAAACCTCTAAGTCTCCAGTCTGAAGAGAATAAATCTGATTCTCTTGAACTATTAGCAAAAATGACCGACTTTGCTAAAGAAGCAAGTTTAGATGTTGAAACAATTATGCCAGAGCAGTGTAACGATACTAAAATCATAGACATCAAAAATTGCATAAAGCAAAACGAAAAGCCAGAAAGAAACAAAAAAAATCCTTATCGTGAAGAAAAATGATTGAAAGCTTATATCAGGTAGTTTGAATTATTATTCACTGAAGATCAACATGATCTTCTATGTATTAATGAATATAATGATGACTATACTAAGAGTCCAAAAATTTGCTTACCCATCGCCCTTGTGCTAAACTGCTTTGAGTTAGCTCACAAGCATCCTCTTAGCGGTCATCACGGTGAAACAAAAACTTTGGAAATAATCCAAAGATATTTCTACTAGCCCGGACTCTATAAATGGGTCAACATGCTTCTTCATGATTGCCTAGAATGTCAGAAAAATAAGCCTAAACCAAAAAGACCTGAATGAAGCTCTATTACAACAATGGGGACAATTAGAAACAATCCCAATGAAAACGATCCAAATTGATCATAAAGAACTACTCAGACCATCAAGTCACGGCAAAAACTTTTGTTTAGTTGTGAAAGATGCCTTCTCTAGATATCTTCAAGTATATCCATGCACCCATGCAGACTCTAAGGAAACCATTAGGCTCTTAGAGAAATATATCACAACATTTGGTATTCCACAACAAATTATTCATGATAATGGAAGTGCATTCATGAGTAATGACTTTGCTCATTGGTCCTCTGAGTTGGGAATAACACTGAGACCAAGAACTACATACTCGCCTTGGACTAACGGAAAAGTTGAAGTCCAGAATAAACATTTAACCCAGTACTTCCGACATTTCTTGAGTACCTCAGGCTCAAACTGGTCTGAATTAACAAAAAAGTTTGCTTTTGCACATAACACCGCAATTAATTCAAGTACAGGTTACACTCCATATGAGATTGTGTTTGGCATAAAACCTCAGGTTCCTCTTAGCCTTAAATTAGGTCTCTACCGCGACCACAACAAAAGATGTACGTCTGACTTTTGCGCTGGTCTCGAAAATCATGCTCATACTGAGCATAAGTCAAACAATGAGACCATAGATAGATTTCTGAAAAATCAAAATTCCGCCGAAATACTAAAAAGGGAAAACGATTTTAGGTTGATTTTTAGTAACACCTATACCCATTGCCGCCGCATCACTAATAGGGCCCACATTTTCCGAAATCAATTTAAATTAGGACGGCCTATAAAGGAAGGCACAAAAGTGTTACTAGAAAATAGATCCAAACCACTATTGAAATCTGAAAAGCTTTTGAATTTGCGATTTGGACCCTATTAAACAATTGAAAAAATCACGGAAGTAACGTACGGAATTCAAAATGATTTCACTAACGAAAAAAAAATGTCCACCGCAATCCTATTGTTCAATACTTTCTTAAAGAACAACAAATACCCAAACTACTGCAAGAGTACTCTAGTGATTTATTTTCAAGTGATTTTTATGATCATATAACAAATCAACAAATCAACTCTTTCAATAAACCTAAACAGGTTGAAAATCTACAATACCAGTTTTGGCCAGTAGTCAACAATGGTTATCCGCAATTGACTGATCATAACCCTATAAATGAGGATCAAAATAAAACCATTGTACATGAAAAATCATTGGACTCAGGCAGAGAACTCATGCATTTAAGAACTTTGTTCGATGCGAGTGCGATTGACCAAAACTTTAGACCTATTCGAAGTTCAACTCCCTATCCTGTTGATAAAACCCCTAATCCTTCTACTAGTCAATCTAGTAGTTATGGCCACCGCCGCCTACCTAGCCGCAGTATAAGTCCTAACACAGGTCTCTCAAATGACTTTGGTCGCCACCACTCTACTTTAACAACACAAAATCATAATCCCCGTCCTCCTGATTTCTCTCGTTTATCTGAATCATCAGAATGCTTTACTGATAGAAAAAAAATCCCTCATAGCTCTCAGGAAAGCTTCTATGACAACACTTGATCCGCACCTGGATCACTTTCTGAATCCAAAAGACTTAAGCGGACAAATTGTCCTACAAACTTTTATGGATCTTGATTAATTGGCAAATTTAAAAAGAAATAATAAACACTAACTATTTATTTGGCCAAACTAAATTTATTTTTTAAAGTCTTCTTTTTTGGCTTTTCTTTTCTCGTTTATAAATATTTTGTTTGTAATAAAATCACAAAAACTCCAAAATAGAATATATTTACAATAAAATTAAAAATAAATTTTTTTAATGTGAGACTTTATATCCGTAAAGGATTTAATCAATTTAAGCGCCGCCATCTTTTCAAGTGAGTTTTCTGCGGACCTACTCAGGCACCTCACTGCAAACTGCAGCGCTGAATAAGGCCGCCACCAAGCCTGGTAAATTTCTTCTATCATAATATCCAGCTCTATTTTTTTTTTGAAGTCTTCTTCGGTTTTGGGTCTTTTGAAGAATTCTTCTTGAAACTAAAATAAATGTATTTATTCTTTCTATGTTGCCATGCAACTTTAAAAAAATTTAAATAAAAAAAATTGGGTGTATATTAAAAGAAACTTACATCCTGCCCAAAGAATAAGGACAAAAATCCATTGTTTCCTTTGAGACCACATCGTCTCCAATACATGGGATCCACACTTTTCTGGCTAGATATTTGCTCTGAATTGAGCCTAACTCAAAAAACTCTCCGGAATTAAGTACCGGATACTTCCAGATGAAGCTCCGATCCATAAACAACATCATCTCCATTGGCGTCAAAATCACTCCCTTCTTCACCAGCCCATCGTATATTCCCACCCTCCTCTCAACTTCCTTGTCCTCCAGCAAGGCTTCGTATTTGAAGTTCAACTCATCCAGTAGATTCAGAAACTTCTCCGGGAAATCCGCCAAATTATCTTCGGTCTCAATGTAATTCATGTTTAATGAAGAAAATTTTTTTAAATAATAAGATGATAGATAAAATTTAAACAGAAAGCAAATAAGTGATGTTGCAATTAGTCCTCTTTTATGAAGAGATGTTTTTTTTCATTTTTTTTCTCTCCTCCAATAGGGAAGGGGAATGCAGTTGATTAAAACTAACAACAGCATAAACGAATAAAATCTTTTCGCTGCTACATCTCAACAAATCAAAATGAAGTGAAAAACCACGACATTAAACAAGAGTGGAAAAAACCACAACTTACAAAACGAACGCCGAAAGAAATACGACTTAAAACGAGTCACATCCGAAAGACGCCGAATAACAACGGCTAATCAGAGCTTAGATTTGCAAAAAAGCAAAAACAGCCTTTAAAAACTAACTGATATACAGTTACTTTCATTCTTGCTCAATTCCACATCTTGCATCCTAAACCTCCTCTCTCCAAATAATAAATCTGCTGAGTTCCTCAACAAAAATATAAACTCTAACTCAGAATTCCTATCAAAAAAAATCCACAAAATGACAAATCCTAACATCGAACTAGGGGAAGCTGAACTGATGGTCCAAGATCCCGTCCTAACCACTCTCGAGGATTTGCTCAAAGTGAGTACTTTTAAAAATTCTTTTGCTATTAGTCACCACCAAAAAATAAATTTGCAACAAATTTATTTGGTTGGTCTTTTAATTCTAATAATTTTTTCAAACCAGACCGCAGCATTTGATCCGAAAGGACAATTGTATGCAAATACTGCAAAAAATTTTCGGGTTGCTCATTTTGATTGTCAACTGATGACTTCTAACAAAATGTTTTCTCTAAATAAAGTAGCACCTTGCAAAGTCCAATCAGAAAACATTAAAGTAACCCATGCTTATGTTACTCTTTATCAGAGACATTATCGCACAAAAGTTAATGCGATAATGTGTCGAATCAAACACCAATCAATGCGTTGATTCTGAGATTCTTTTGATTCGAGTGGTATCGACACTCGACAAAATATGATCACTACTGATCTCCATTTATCTGTCGATCAAGGTAAATCGGCCGCCGAAAGAGGCTATCTTAACCTAGGCTATGCTAGTATTGGAAATATTCCTTTCAAATTTAATGTTGAAACAGTAACTAATGCCCATGCTGGCAAAGTTGATGGCGAAAATCATAATGAATGTGATGGCCGTTCATGGATTAAACTGGACACTTTTGAAACTTACATGCAAAATGTAACTCTAACTGGTAACCTCAAAGATGGAACAGTCAATAAAGGGCAAAACATTCCTTTGTCCTGTCCAGTCTCTACAAATGGATGTAAAACAACATCCTTAGACGCTTTTGATTATACTTGGGAAGAACCCAAAAATTGCATTTTCACTGTTTTAAACAGATTTCCGGCTAAAATGATTCAAAACGAAGAATCATATTATATAATTAAAGACATTTCTAGCCCATCTATTCATTCTACACAAACAGGGGATTCTCAAAAATTTATGCTACAATTGATGAATAAACCGCAATCATTTTGTGGTCATCCCAGAATAGTGTATCCAAATTCATATGATTAACTTTTTATTGCATACACTGACGGTTTCAATGTGGATACTGGAAACCAAGTTAAACCAACCCCAGAAACGGGAACTAGTCATAATGCCGGCCAACCAAATTCTAATTTTCTCACAACAAGTGAAGATTTGACGCCTCCTAAATTCTTAACTAGTCAAATTGACTACGAAGCTCATATAGGAACCAAATTGGACTATATCCTTTTCAATAGCTTCCTTATGCTCAGAACGGCCGAATTAGCCGTTCTGCAAAATCAATGTGAGCTAGAACGCTCCTCAATCTTAAATACTCTAATGCTTTCACTTGAAAGCCCACGTTTGGCTGGCTACATTCTAACTCAGAACCACTCTATGTTTTTAAAGACCAATAGCAATGTTGCCTGGCTCTACCATTGTCCGAAATTTTTATTCACCTTTGCAATTAATGGATTAATGCTATAATCGCATTATCATTATGTATAAGGAAAATATTCGATTTGTCGATCCAATTACGCGACAAACTTTTCAGTCGGCAGATCTACAAGACTGTTCCGACAAACATTTAAATCTTTTTCAACTAGATGATGACAAGTCCTGGACTGAATTAACCCCCCAAATTACAAGGGTTACAGGACCGTATCTCTTTAAACCGAAAGATGTTGTTCAACGAACTAAGCATGCTTTAGCCTCTAGTCAAGGCGCTTCAATTTACACTTGCGCTCAAATGCAAAAATTTTGGAAGATGATATCCGATAATTCAGAGATGAAAGGAATAAGTATCCAGGTCCTTTCTAAACGCTCAAAAAAATCTTTTCGTGGACTCATATAGCCCACTAGGCTCTTCTCAAACAATATATTTGGATTATCTCATTTCTCCAGACTTTTGGAAAAACGAATATACCCGTATATTCGGAAAAAAACAATACTATATAGAAAAATGCGGAAAAGTTTTCGCCTCTTTTCTCTTTGTGAAATTCATACTAGATTTTCTAACATTTATAATAAAAGCTATGTATATTCACAAAATCACCGGCCGCTCACTTCATTTTGGCAAAGTACTACTTGCCGCCTCATACAATATACTTTTCACTTCCATAGTGACCTCAACTTTTACTCAAGTTGAGCAAACTGAAAAGTTAGAACAAGAATGTGATCAAAAAATACAAGCACCTCTTTTAGACGAAATTGATAAATTCAACCAGGATTGCATGTATCCTCACATCCAATTAACAAGTTTTGATAGAAATACTCAAAACTTGGATCACCCAAAAAACCCAGTCTAATAAAAATTTTTTACTGTTCTAGGATATACCAACTGATTCAAATATGGACGCAACACTTGACGACGACTTGAGAGGTTTTGAGGATCTTCTCTCCCTCTTACCACCAACCGATCCACTGGAATTGCAGATTTCAGCACTAACTCAACAACCAATTGTTTCTACTACTACAACCCCCACTGCAACGCCGGCCTCAACACGATCCTTCGTTGTGCCACTACCTCACACCATTTCAGCTGTTCCAATAGCTACAGCATCAAAGCCACCACCCCTAAAAGTTTCACCTCCTGATTTCAAAATACCCCTGGTTCCCTCGAATTCTCGAATTAAAAAACGGACCCAGATAGTAAGACTATATAAGATACTAACGGCAAATACGCCGGTATCAACTTCTCAATATCCAATGACCATTAGGCGACAGCCCTAACACCCCACTGAATTAAATACTAAGTTAAAAATTCAGTTAGAAAGGGAACGGTACATAATTTCCAACAGAAATCCCGGCTCCGATATGGATCTCAATTATGCTTTGAGTCCGTTAATAAATCGTTTTAAAATAGAAGCCTATCACCCCATAAACAATGTTCTCAATAACAAATTCCCTTCTTGAGTATCAAAAAATCTATGTCCTAGCAAAACATCTGACTGCAAAATTACAAACCCCCCAGTTGGATGAATATACTGAGCAAATTCAGCGCAGTCGTATACATGAAACCCATCAAATCCGGGAGCTGAAAAAGCAAATCCACAGTTTGAAAACAAAAACTCGCCAATTCATCCCCCGGTTGGAAGGAAATTATAAAAATTTATTCTTTGTTTAAAAATTTGTTCTTTGATTTTACATAGCTATGTAGTATAGCTACTAATTTTGCCTTTCCAACATTTTTTTGATTTTTATAAAAAACAAAAACAAAAAATACACCCTTTTGTAAGAACCAGTCCTCCCCAAATTACGCCTACGGACACCCACTTCACATACTTCAGGACGAAAAGGAAACTTCGAGAAAAGAATGCTCCAGGAATGATAATGTTAAACTGAACTTCAAACTTTTGAGAAACAAATAATTTTGATGTATTTAAACTTATAATTTGATCTCTTGGTTGTGTAAACTCTATTTGATTTATAAATGTAACTGTTGTATTATTTTTCATTCAAGCCTGACTCAAAAATTAGTTCTGCATTAACATCTGCTACCGATAATAAAACCAACAAGAAACTATTGAACAAACTTTATGAGGTTGAACGAAAATAGCTTTGGTTGATTAACAATTACCTCGCTTGATTAGCAGGGTAAAATAAAAAGTTTTAGTTTTTTTCCTCTCCAAATAGGAGGATGGATATGTCCTCATTTCAAATTGAAACAGAAACATGAATTATTTTATTGTGCTCACAAAGTGTGACGCCGCCGCCACCACAAAATAAATATGTTTTCATCCTTTTCCAAAAGGAAGGGAAGTGCTATTGGAAAAATTCGTATAACGTTTTAAGCATTGAGAAATGGAATGACTATTCTCGTTCAATGCGAATAATAAAGATTCCTCTAGTAAAATACGATTACACGAATAGAGAATACGAATTTAAGAAGTAACTTCTCATTTGATACAAAAAAGTGGGAGATTTCCCATCTGAGTATAAATAGAAGCTAAAAACTATGGGAATTCATTCCAAAAACTTCTCTTCCAACACCACCACCATTCTCTTCAACCACCCCAACCCCTATCTCTAAAAATATAACCATTCTCAGTCAGACTATCTTCAAATCCAACCTTTAAAATAAATATCGAGTCTAAAGGCAACTTGCAGTAACTTCATACTATCTTCTTTTCTAATAAAATATTTATCAGCGAATTTTAAATTTACTTTCTGAGATAGAAAGTAGAAAGGACCCTATATTCCTAGTAAGCGTTTTGTCCGACGTACAATGTTTTGCTAGCGTATAACTACCCCTTCCCCTCCCACCGCAAACTGATTGGTTATTTTGCCTTTTAGCAAATTGAACGATGCGAATTTTAAACCAATCACCAATCAGAATTCACTATTTTCGAGAGAAAGGAAGGATCATGTTAACTATTCACCTCCCCCCCCCCTTATGCAATATTAGGGGGGGGGGATGGGGGGGAATACTTAAAAAGGTTTGGATGAAGTTTTTTGAAATAACGTGTCAACCAATAGTAATGCGAATTGAAATATAGTCAACCAATATGAATGCGACAGAACACATTTTTGAGAAATACAAAACCAATCCAGTTGAGCATAAATAAAATAGGTTTTTATAGGGGGGAAATACTTTACAAGGTACCATAGGGGGGAAAGAGTTAACCTGATCCGAAAGAAAATTAATTAAATTGAGTAAATATTTGATGGGGGGGGGAGTAACATTTTTGTTATATGCAATAACGCGAAATGCGAAATTTCCACGCCGTGTTTGTTGGATAAAATTTTTTAACGCTGTGTGGTGACCAGAGTTGGAACCGGGCCCGAACTTTTTACGAGCCGGGCCGGGCTCGGGTATCATTTTTAGGATCAGCAACTGGGCCGCGCCGGGCGGGGCTCGGGCCTGACTTTCAAAAGAGTTCACACCTACTACGGAAATACTGAATAAGTTTTACTATTTTTAATTGGAAAATCGGCGGACCATGTCAGCATCCTTCCCCCAAGGATATTAACTTGATCCAAATTGGCTAATTGGTACGTTTTTTACGGTTTTCGGTTCATCGGCACACCTTCAGATTTTCGGTTTTGTACTAGCGACTGGCATTTCGTCTCAATTCTATTGTTGTTCCGACTTTCGGTACGAAAGTAACGGAATATTTGTGTACTCGGGGTGGGTTTTTTTTTCTTCACACAAAATTCGACTTTTTAACTAGCCATTTTTGACGGAGTTTTTTATATCATTCGAAAGGTATTGTTGTCCTGAGCTTAAATTTGAAAAGATATTTTACCTGTGATCATTTTTCGTAAAGTTATGGGGGTTTAAAGATTGCCATTTTGGCCAATTTGGGACAAATAACGCGCGATATGTTTCGCGCTATTAACGCGTAGGCGGAGATTTAATCCGTCTGATAAATCGTTCCAAATTGGTTGAATGAAGCTTATTTGCCATAATTGATTTGTTACAAGGAGCGAAATCTATCTTTTTCTATTTTATATGGCGTGATAATTTTCATAAAAAATTTCAAATTGTAGAAAATTTTTTTTTTCATTTTTTGTAAAACATTTAATTTTTAATGTTTTTACTGCTCCATAATACCTTAAAAGGCAGTCGGAACATTCAGGGCTTCGCCCTGATACGAGCAGTCTTGTTGTTTTTTATTTCTCAGCAACGTTGATATTCATTGCCGTAAGCATCTATTTTTTTCGTTGTTTTACGCTTGCTATTACTAGAAACTGGCATTTTGTACTACCAACTGGAATTTCATTTGTACTAGCAACTGACATTTCGTATCAATTCCATTGCTATTTTTTATTTCTCAGAAACGTTAAACTTCATTTTGTAAGCTTCTATTTTTTTTCGTTTTTTACGCTTGCTATTACTAGAAACTGGCATTTTGTACTACCAACGGGAATTTCATTTGTACTAGCAACTGACATTTCGTATCAATTCCATTGCTATTTTTCATTCTCAGAAACGTTAAACTTCATTTTGTAAGCTTCTATTTTTTTTCGTTTTTTACGCTTGCTATTACTAGAAACTGGCATTTTGTGCTACCAACGGGAATTTCATTTGTACTAGCAACTGACATTTCGTATCAATTCCACTGCTATTCTTTATTTCTCAGAAACGTTAAACTTCATTTTGTAAGCTTCTATTTTTTTTCGTTTTTTACGCTTGCTATTACTAGAAACTGGCATTTTGTACTACCAACGGGAATTTCATTTGTACTAGCAACTGACTTTTCGTATCAATTCCATTGCTATTTTTTATTTCTCAGAAACGTTAAACTTCATTTTGTAAGCTTCTATTTTTTTCGTTTTTTACGCTTGCTATTACTAGAAACTGGCATTTTGTACTACCAACGGGAATTTCATTTGTACTAGCAACTGACTTTTCGTATCAATTCCATTGCTATTTTTTATTTCTCAGAAACGTTAAACTTCATTTTGTAAGCTTCTATTTTTTTTCGTTTTTTACGCTTGCTATTACTAGAAACTGGCATTTTGTACTACCAACGGGAATTTCATTTGAACTAGCAACTGACATTTCGTATCAATTCCATTGCTATTTTTTATTTCTCAGAAACGTTAAACTTCATTTTGTAAGCTTCTATTTTTTTTCGTTTTTTACGCTTGCTATTACTAGAAACTGGCATTTTGTACTACCAACGGGAATTTCATTTGTACTAGCAACTGACATTTCATATCAATTCCATTGCTATTTTTTATTTCTCAGAAACGTTAAACTTCATTTTGTAAGCTTCTATTTTTTTTCGTTTTTTACGCTTGCTATTACTAGAAACTGGCATTTTGTACTACCAACGGGAATTTCATTTGTACTAGCAACTGACATTTCGTATCAATTCCATTGCTATTTTTTATTTCTCCGGCCATATAACGGAAAAGGGATCTCACTAACTATATCCTCCTCGGGTACATAGCAGTGAATATCCCAACCTATAAAGAAATAAATCAACGGTTAAGCATAGGAGAATTCTATACATAGTAACGAGTCTGCCCCTTCGTTTACACAATTTCCAATCAATTACTGCATTTGTTCAATTAAGTATACAAATTTCCGTTTTATATAACAATTCTAGTACCTTCTGGTACCTCAATTACCCCTCCCCCCATTTTGTTCCTTCCGGGGTAAGTTTTTGACAGTAAACGTTCATAAGTTCTCCAGCTCTTCGCGAATATGGCTTTGGTCTCCTTCTGTCATACTAATAGCTGATATTTCTTCGGCTATGTCAAACTCATCTGTTGCAATCGCACCGCTTGAATCAACGCTAACTTTGACTTAGCTGATGTCCTTTCAATAATTCTGACACGCGGTTCTAGTGGTTAACTTCTTTCCTTTTCCCTTTAGGCCGTACAACTTCTGCATCCATCACCGAAGATTTTGTTTCCATTGAAACTGTGATTTCCTGTCTACAGTCGCTTCTGTATTTGCGGTTCGTACTTGTCTGGAAATAGGTGTCGAAACACCAGAATCAGCTGCTACATAGTTTAATAATTCTCGACCCTCTCTATCTGTTGCCTCCCATGTTCCTTGAATTTCCGCTTGAGCTGTAACTACTGATTTACCCAAAGCTTGTATTCCAGCAATTTCGTATTCGGGCTTAGAGCCCAGGTACAACGCTCGTTCCCTGAATCCACCAATTGTGTTTTCCTGAACATCAGCAACCGAGGGTACTCCTTTCGTGTGCTTCACGATTCTTCTCAACTTGTCTAGGACATCGAAGAAACGACCCGACATTTCTTCATCTAGGCCATGGGTATCGTATTGGATATAGTCTGCTCCCCAGTAAAAGCGAGACATCTCTCAGTCAGAAGATGTATCTCCGGCCTTCCGTTTTTTTTGGACTCGGGATCTTCCTGGGACTCATCGACCCCATGGTAACTGTAACGGATCTGAGCTTTGACTCTGTATCGGCGTTTCGTATTCGGATCTGCGCTTTGACATCCTCTGGCGTTATTGTTCACTCTCCTTTAATTTTTCTAGGTGAAATCCTTTCATGAAAACTGATATCGTTCGTTCCATCTTCACCATGTGTAAAGTTGCCCTCTTCTGCTCAATGAGCCATTGACAAAACTATTGGGCTATTTGGCACATCTTGCATTTTTTCAGCCTCACGAAGTATTTCAAAATCCATCCTTATTCTGGTTTTCCCTTCCGAACCTGAATACGTTGCGATTTTTTCGGTTTTTGGCATGTTTGTCATTTTTTACGTTTTTTTTATTTTGGTGGTTGGTTTTGCTTTGGATTGACAACACTCTAGTGTCCTTGTATGGACTATTCTACTAACCATAGGAGACTCAATTGACGTTAAGCCATCCGACGGTCAATCAATAGTGATTGGTTTTTCTGTGTTTTCAGTGATACGGTGGCACTCGCGGTTTGCTGTTTAACGACGTTCCCCAAATTGCATGTAGGCCAGCTTCGTGCCGGGGGTTGGTTACTGCCGTGGAATACGCGGGCCTATCTGGTGACCAATCCTCAGCTGCCAACCGTTGTGGTAGTTTGGCGCCTAAACTTATTGAAAGGTCAGTTTTTTGAATGACTTTTCTCGATTCCAAGGTAACTGCGAGTTAAGTTTCACGTACCTCTTTTTCCGTTAACAAATCATATCCTTCACTAAAGGGTGTTCTCATCGTATACTCCCATCTTCGATCGGCCGTAATGAACTGTTGCATTACACTCGCGGTAAATTACTTGTTGTTTTTTTTTTAGGAAACACAGAACTTT
The DNA here is from genome assembly GCF_963678635.1 of Symsagittifera roscoffensis. Classification (NCBI taxonomy): domain Eukaryota; kingdom Metazoa; phylum Xenacoelomorpha; order Acoela; family Convolutidae; genus Symsagittifera; species Symsagittifera roscoffensis. Next base: position 64,574,089 of record NC_087064.1, read on the forward strand.
TTCCAAGACAGGTTACTTCATGACGAGTTACGAGCAACTTTGAACCGAATTGTAATCGGTTTCCTGCCAAATTGAGCCTCGAATGGAGAACAAGCTATCTATTGATTTATCGTGTTTCTTATATTAAACTCAATTTCAAGTTTCAACAAAGCTATATAGTTTTCAGGTTTCAACAAAGCTATATATACAGGTGAAGCTATATAATTTTCACAAAAATTCTCAATCAAACTATCGGTAGTTCTTGTTGTGATCTGGATGAACGGAAATTTAAATAACCTGTCAATGCCCATCACGATTATTTGCGCCCCACAAAGCAGGCAATGGTTCCAGAAGTTCTGATTGAAATTCTTGATTCGACTCTTCCACCATATATGTTTTCGTTATCATTCGAACAGGAATGACTGGTTTTGAATTCTTACCGGACCTACAGTACTCGGTACAATTCGGCGCAGTCAATTGTATTTGTTGGTTCACAAGTGGCCACCAGAAGTGTTTGCTCGCCACTTCTCTCATCTTCTATTTTTCCGAGCTTCTTTTGTCAAGCAGCATCATAATCGAGCCGTCATGATTCGGTGATCAAGAAACAAAATGGCATTAAGATAAGTAATTTATTCAAGGAGTGGCCAAATTTTTTTTTATCCTCTAGTTTCTTTGTTTTCAGTGTGCTTCATTAATGCAATTCAGGACAACGGTTGCTTCGATAAAAGTTGCGATAAATTCGGCATGGAAAAGTTCTGGCCAAATAAAGAAAATTGTCAGAAACATTACCAGTGGGATTATGGCACTAACTCCCCTAGACAGCTCTAGGCTGAGTCTTCTATAATCCCATCGGTTATGTTTCCGGCCATTATTTTTGTTGGCCAGATTTTTTCGATGCCAAATTTGATGCAATTAGAGCAATCGTTATCTTAAATTGAATTGTTGAAGCGCACTGAAAACAAAGAAATTAGAGGGTAGTAAGAGTTTGGTCAATACTTCAAAAAAATACATACCTCCAATGCCATTTTCTTTCTAGAATTCATGTTTTTAGAACTCGTCGAACGCGAAGTTTTGTTTTGATTTTCACTCAACTCTAAAATGATTAATCAGTTCGCAATTTTTCTGTTTGCGTGTGACATGCAGAACAAACGTTGATCAAATGACAATTCGAAACGTGTAGATTAGTTTGTTCGCTGCACATTTTTCTGATGACGTAATTACCGTTCTGGCTTTGTTCTTACTATAATTTCACTTTGATTTTCCTTTTTACTGGTAATATCCTTAGCCGACAGTTTTAGTAGCCAACTCAAAGCGTGAGTTCATGCCACCCTGAGTATGAGGTCTAACTCAGGCACTTTCGGGGCCGTTCCCTATTGGACAATTAACCTAGACAAATTTTCTTCGCCGGGTTGTGTTCTACTTAGTAGTCGAACGGCAATAATCTACCCCCGTACTGAACACGTTTGTAATGTTTTCATGTTCTTTTCCTTCGACAAAAAAGACAATCAGGCTTTTTAATTTAAGCCATGACTAACTACCGATACAACCGATGAAGAATCTTGGTCGTTTATGCTATATTTCAATTCCGCATTGTTTAAAAACCTATTTGCTTATAAAACGGGTTTCAAACCATCAGTTTGCAATTGTTCCAGAACGTTTTTTGCTCCCATCCGCCCTTTTTCAAAGTATCAATTTTTACATGAGTAATTTTACTTATATCAAAAGAAGAGTTTGACGAAGTCATTAACTTCATTTTTCATTTTTGCAAACGCTATATCATGTACAATTTCCATTTTGGAACGCGAGTGTTTTTCCATTAAAAACCTAAACGGTTCTGTGGTAGCGGCTAATTTTGGGATAAGATCGATGAATTTGTTTGTCGATTCTTTTTTTGTCCAATATCTGTCATGTTCTCAAGTTATTTGATTTTCAGGATAAAATCAACTTTTTTTGACTGGCACAGTTCCTTCTTTGGAGAGCTGAAAACCCAAGCTATTCAACCTCGTTTGCCTAGAAAAGAAATTCCCTCCATTTTGTAGCGGCATTTTTTTTCATCCAGTAATCTGAGCACAATCCGCACTTCTTGCCAATGGCGTGCTTCTGAACCCCCGATCGCAATGATTTTATCATCTAAATAAACGTGATCCACAGGAAGTTGCCCTAACATGGAATTCATTACCCGCTGGAACTCATTTGGCATTACTCTTAAGCCGTAAAATCCTGCTTTGAAGGAATAAGTCCCAATAATGTCGATGTCGCTAAAAATTCCGACAGTAATCTTAATGACGGCATCCGAGCTTGTGGTTTATTGAAGATGTCCCGGTTCTCCTTGGGTATTGATATTAGTGCTAAAAGTTTATTCTTTCTTAACTCATGGAGGAGTTATCCCTGAAATATGAACGAGACTGAGCTTTCTCAAATTATCTTGAATTGTGTTCTTCATTGGCGTCTGCAATTTTTAATATTCAGTAGACTCCGGTTTTTATTTCTCGCTCAGTCTCAAACAGTTCGGACCGCGAACACTCCGAGTTCCTAATCCTTTTGATCTTCTTCGAGTCAGTCTCGGTATCACATTTGTCTCGAAGTGAGTAATTTCATGTGAGCCCTCAACCTGATTCATTCCCAATGTTTTTTACAAGTTTTTACCACTGCGACTATACCTATAACAAAAAACATTCTTTACCGGAAAATTCTTTCTCTGGTTTTATTTGTTTCAAAATGATGAAAATCACTGACGTTTTTTTCATACTTTCAAAGGCTGTATCATGTGCAACTCTCCGCTCGAAACACGAATGTTTTTTCATTAAATCCCTAAAAGATTTTGTGGCTGCACCTTATTTTGAGATAAACTGGATGAATTTGTTTATCGATCCAATTAATGACCCAACATCTGCTATGTTCTCAAGTTATTTCATTTTCACGATGGATCCAATTTTTCTTTTGACAGGCACAGTTCCTTCATTGGAGAGTTGTAATCCCTGATATTCACAATTTTTTTGAAAGCAAACACGTTTACTGCAGCGGCCTCGTTTTCATTCGGTACTCTTAGCACGTTCCGCACTTCCTGCCAATGGCGTGTTTCCGAACTCCGGGTCGCGTTGAGTATATCCTCTAAAAAACGTTTTCTCCAGAAAAGTACCTTAGCATGGGATTCAGTACCCGTTGGAACTTGTTTGATATGCCTCTTAGCCGTAAAACCCTGTTTTGAAGGAATAAGCACCAGTATTGTTACCATCGACTTTCATAAAATTATTTTGTCGACTAGTCGACTCACCTAATGCCATCTAAGAATTTGTGTACTTCAAGTAAATATTTGGAAACCAAACTGAATCTGTGGTACTAACACTAACAGCCAGCGCTATGTTATCCACTAATTTATTCATTTTAAAAATCTAATAACAATTTAGGCAGTTTTTTTTTTAAATAAGCTTCGAAATAAAGGCTACTTTTAGTGACCCGCAACGTTTCGCAGTCAAAATTGCAGGAAAAAAATAAAACAATTCTCTGAAAATTTCACAAGCTTTTCTATGTGTCTGTCCTTTGACACTTTCTCGATTGTTGTTTCGACCTTTGGTAATACATGGATCCGGACTCGTTTTTTTTTTCAATTTAACCGGATATATGGCTCGTGGAGCTGTTTTCCGACTTTGCACTTCATAAGTGCACCTTTCTTTTCAAAGAAGTTTTGAAATCTATCAAGGAACACCTATTGTACTCACGTTACATTGTGATTTTGGACCTCCAGAAGACGCTCGTTTCCACGAACTTTGTTTACTGTCCGTGACAATTGTGTTTGCCTCACTTCAACAAAAAGCAGCGGTTAGAAATTGGTCCCGATAAAATATTTTTGTCCGCCTTCGGTAACAAACAATTCGGCTCCCTTGGCAAACCAGGCAAACACTCCGAACTCTTCTTTCTCTTGATTTGCTTTGAGCTTGCGTATCACAATCGTTTCGAAATGAATAAACTCAAGTGAGCCCTCAACTTGTAAATACCTGCTTTTTTACAAGATTTCGCGAAGTGACCACGGCCACTACGGTTTTTACAACCTATGTTTTTGCCGGGCAGTTCTTTTTTTGGTTTGGCTTCAGCCAATATGCGCAGTTACGGTATTTGTTCTCTCTTTGACCTTTCATGTCATTTACTAATTCCCTTTTATCATAGACAGTCTGCTGACCACCCGGGGAGTTCTGCCATCCTTGGTTAAACTTGTTCCTAGTCAGCTTAGGTAGCCCACGGTTTACTCGTTTGCATAGCTTTGCACTTCTCTCCCCCACTACCGCGAAATAAAGGGCGTCTGTCGGACTTAACGTTTCCATACACAGCTGTTTGCGGATATCTTCGCTTCTCAAATCTAAAATTAACGCGTCTCGTTTTATTGATCCTTACTTCATTTCAAAGTCGTGCGCCCTTGGTCAGGTCGCTCACTGCCCCGAGAATAGTTTCATAACCTCCTTTTCTCGTTGTTTCCTGCCAAATAGTAGAAGCCTGCGGTTGTTGACTTTCAGTTCCCGTTGAAAAGCGTCCATTGCTAATTTCAACAGCTCCGGAAAAATTTTATCCAACCATACTTTTAACCTTGTTTCATAAGGATAGGAATTTTTTCGATTTTAGCTTTTTGTCTGCTTCCCCCGGTTGCTTTCTGGAAAAAATACGCTTTTCTTCACCTGTCCACGTTTGGACTGCCGTATTGTTACGACCTACTCTTTCATTCCGTGCTCTTTTGTGGTCCGTTCCTACTGGTTCTTCTAGGGTTGGAATTGCGTTATCAGGTTAAGTATTATCTTCCAATAGATCCCCTATATCTGTTTCATCCTTAGCTATTACAACCAATTGGAATTTTTGTACTCATTTTTCCCAGGGTACTGTAGGTTCTTGAAAGGGGCTGTGCCAGAATACGTTTAAGCTGCGGTAGCTCGATTCTGTTTGTGACTGCGCCAGGTGTGGAAGTAATCTCGTTGGTCAAGTAAAAATATAGGTGTTGAATCGAAACGTACGAGAATCAACTTGAAATCAATTTTAAACCGGCGCCACTGGCGATAAATGAACCAAACGCTAACTGTAGCAAACACGTTGGTAAATGTACCTAGTTAGGTAATACCACAAAATAGATGTGTTTAACATAGGCTCACCACAGGGGCATATAGTTAAAGAAATCCATGAAAAGACCAAAGTATTAATTGTAAGTCTTTGAACCTTAGTTTCGATTTAAAAAAAAAACAATAAATTATTAGCAAGAACTTGGAACAACAAAACCTGTAATGTTCTTTATTTTCAACTTGATAAAATTTCTTGATTAGTTGCGCATCAACCCACACTCCCAAAACAATTTATGGAGGAGACAATACAAATTTTTCGCAAGAAAACTCAGAATGAATTTGTATCACCTAAATACCAGATTTAATTATCAAAACTTAATTAAAATATCAATTTAATTAAATTTGTAGCCTATTAAAATACCATTTGTACAAAAAGTTTAAAATATTCACATTTTTCGAGTCGGTATGAATTGCAAATTTCATACAGAACTAATTTTCATTTTTCATACATGCTTGTGGAGGACATTCTACGATAGGTCACTTTTGGGGGAATGGGGTCGAGATTGATTACTTATTTCACCTAAAAATCAATATTTCAAAACCTTGAAAAGCAAATTTTTTGGTTCAATCTCATTGTCTAGAGTTAGCCCATCAAATTTCAGTGCCGTCTCGAACAACTTTGTTCAGCGAATGGTCGGCGAAATAATTGTGGCTTACCTAAAAGAGTTGTGAATTAATTTTTCGGATTTGAGTTTTTTTGGTTGATTTTTGGAACTGAAATCGGTCGGCTTTTATTCTGCCGGCTTTTTTTCCTAATGTTTTTATTCTAACAATTTTTTTTTTCACCAATTGAGCTTGGCATAGTTTTTGAAATCACTCAATCGCCTTTTTAAGCCTTTATTAATAAAACTAGAGAAGACAAACATGAACAATTATCAAGTTTTTGATAAGCTTTGTATGAAAATTTGGTTTTCAGCCGGCAACGCAGCTGTTCTAGAGGTATTGAATTAATATTGAGTGTACAGCTGAAAAAATTTCCAGTTATAAATTGATTTTTTGTCGGCTTTTTTCGATTTCGTACCAATTTCTGTCGGCTTACTTGTCGGTTGCTTTAATTCGTTTTTCTGTCAATTTTTTTCAGTTTTTGTTTTTCATGTTCCTGATATTCCTGATGGCATTATTTTGCATGTTTTTTTTTTCTTATTTTTCTATACTTCAAAACTTTCTGTTAGAAAAGAAAAAACTGAAACTAAAAAAACATTGCAAAAAAACTTAAGATTTTTTCGGATGCTTGGTTTTTGATTTTTTGAAGCAAAAAAACTGCGTGGAATTACTTTCAGTTTTTATCTGTTTATTGCTTTTTATAGGACTGATCAATTTTATTTGAAATCAATTCAATCTGATAGCACAGCTAATTGTTTTAACATGTGAAAATTAATTCAAAAAAGTTCATAAATTTCCGGAGTTTTTTTTTTGCTTTTTTGACTTGACTGTTTGTCTTTGAAGATATGTGGCATGATGTGATGAGATTCAGGAGTGCGGTGTTTTCCAGCTGAAAATTCTGAATTTTTTTGTTGCATTTTTTCACTGCTCTTTATAAGTTTACATTTTTGTTGTGATCCACCAGCTCTCTTAACGTTGCGTGTTAATTTCATATTCGACTAGTTTGATGTACTTGGATTATTTATAAGCTTTCAGAGTTGTTTCAGACTTTTTGCTAGTTTTGAAACTTACGCTGAAACCTAACTTATGCTTTCGTTTTTTTGTACTTTTTTCAACGTTTTTATGCACATTAAGAATTTTTGGATATCAAATTTTTTGTCGAAAACTTTCTTATTGTTTCCATGTATTGGTTAAGAGAAAGCCATGAACAGAGTTTGTGTTGCCTGAATACTTCCTATGTTGTAGATAAGTATTATTTTTAAAGCAATTGCGCTAAATTTTTTTTGATTTTTTCAGCTCCCGATTTCTTTAACAGAATTCACTCAAGTTTTTCACTTTGTTTCAGACACGTTTATCTCAATATTTTTCATTTTTAATTATCACAAGTGGTGCGAAGCTCAGCCTGACCTCGTTGTTATGTTTTTTAATTTATTCTTGCTTTCTCTAATTTTTCTAAACTCGATTTGGTATATTTTCTTTTTTGATTTTTCTCGCTTAAAAAATCATTCAGCCTAAATGATTTCTGTTTATATTTTATCGGCTTAATCACCTTATTTTGGGTCCTTCGAGGGAACCATTATTTGTATGCATTCCACCGGATTGCACAAAACGTTAAAAATCTCAGAATAGAACTTATAGTTCAAAGTTTTTCATGAGAACAATTTTATTTTTGCTGAAAAATTGTTTTTGAATATTCATTAAACGACGTAAGTTGTGTTTCTAGACGTGTTTTCCGCAAAGAGAACATGAGTTCAGACAACATTTCGAAGTTTTTTCAGTCGTGGTTTCTTCGAAAAGTTTTCCGATTTCTTTAGACTTAGCGGCTTTCTTTTCCTCTTTTTCTTTCCTGTTTGCTAGCTTGCAATACTTTTTTTGTGGTATTGCAAGTGTTGCACACGAAATCACAGAAGAACTGGCTGAACAGAAAAAGAACAGATGAAGGAAAAAACTGACCATACCTTCATATCTGCTCAAAACTCGGCCTCGTTATAAATCAGCTGAAGTTCTCACAATTGTATAAACCAAACAATTCAGTGCGATCAGTGTTTTGCTCTCTGCATTTATACACTGAATAATACAAAATTGCAAAATAAAGAAACTTGGGCGGTTTCTAATAAAAAATAAAAAAAGTAAAAAATATCCAAAATTTTGTTCTCTAATCCGGGCTCTAAACAATTTTTCAGATTTGTCTTGTTCTTATCAGTGGAATCCCTCATATGCGAAGGACCGAATGCGCGAAAATAAAAATCAGCCAATCAGATTTCGGCGAATCTAAAGTTTGGAAAGAAAGTAAATATTTCCAGGGACTGAATATTGATATTGACCGTATCCAAAAACGGTAGAAATGTGTAAAATTTTCAAATTGTCACTGAGCGCCGCCGAATTGGAACAAGTTTTATAATTCAAGGGTTTTGTTATGAAAGAAGCAAAATATTGCTTCATTTAATTCATTTCAATTGAATGGAAAATGCTTCTTTTTAAAAATTGACTTTCGGCTAATTTTATTTTCGGCCCTTCACTCACGACTTTTTTTCGCCCATTCGGTCCTTCGCGCATGAGAATAGCCCCCGTTCTTATCGACACTTCAGTTGAAACAGTTTCGAAATGGCCAACGCAGTCGTGAATAATGATAGTGTGCAAGAGGACATGCAGCAGCTGGACATAATGAAGAACGCCTTGATTGACGCCCCAGTGGATTTGGCTCTCTTCGGGTTAGTTATTATCTAAATAAAAACAACCACAAAACAAACAATCCCCTTCCATCAAAATAGGGTTTAAGGAAAGGGGAGCCCCCACAGGGGGTCAAACATGGTCACTCAATTACTCAAAAGAGTAAGTCGGCGCCAATATACACTAAATTTGACAGGGGAGCTCGCGATGAAGCAACGAAATTTTTTGTGAAAACCTTCCCCTTTCCTCAAAAAAGTTCTATAAATCTTTTGTCCTCTCTCTCTCTCTCTCTCTCTCCACTAACACCACTTCTTTTCCTCTTCGGTGCAAAACTTGTACTCTTTCAGTTTCGGAGTGAGTTTTTTGTTTCTGGAGTGAACTTGGCCTTAGGAGGACAAGCCTTAAACTGTTGTTCTAGACGCCGGGGCTAATGAAAAAGAGACGGGTATGATCCAGCCAGTGAACCTAATAGGCAATTATGAGGGACAGTAAAGCAAACGAAGCAGAAGCAAGGTGACCAATTAGAAGAAACTAATTAGCCGAATAACGAAACACTATTTACTATAGCATTTTTTTTTCGATTTGAGGACAAGCAAGTTGAGAACTAATTGATCGTTTCCTGCCGAAATGTCTTCAATTTGATTGTTTAGCTCGTTATTAAGTTCACTGTTTAGATCAGACATATCTCCTTGTCATTCACCGACGCCGGGAAACCTTTATTGATAGATCAAAAAGTGAATGACTAGGAGACGGGTCTGACCTAGACAGTGAAGTAATTAACGATCAAAACAAATAAAATGAAAACTTTTTGGCGGGTAATTGAACGAAGTAGGCAATAAAAGAATAATTTTTCCACAACTTGTTTAACATCAAAACGAACTAAAATAAGAATATTTGCTATTAGACACAAGGATTCAATATTCGGCTAGAAAATTTCCTCTAATTGGGTGCTTTGCCTATGCTTTGTTTGCCTTACTGTTTCTCATAATCGCCTGTGGTGGCGTCCCTCGTGATTAAGGGACCGAATGTTGAATTGTTTTCCAGTTAATTTTAGCTAAACATAATTGAGTTTTCTCACAGAATTCTTAATGAAAATCCCAGCCATTTAAATTAATTTTGATCGATTAGAAAATAAGCAGATGATTAAATTTCCAAATATTGCGAGATCAAAGTCGGTAATTGGAAAACAAAAATTTAAGGACTTTAGAAAAAAAAATTCCAAATTAAAACAAAAATTTTATTGTAGACTGCGCAATTGTTTTACAGCAAAACTTTGCTGTGCTGTCATAATTGTTGCTTAGGAAAATAGACGACAAGCAAATAAGACGATCCGAAAATAACGGAATTTAGACAATAACTTTCGTGCAAATTGCGAGAAAATTGTTTATTACAGACTTAGATTAATTTTTGGCTGAGTAAATACTGGTTGTCCAACTAGATTGAAATCAGGTTTAATGATGTCACAGTTTTATAATCTATGCGATTCAAAAATGAAATCTACTTTTTCAGTTTAATGTTTTATAATTAACTAACACCGGTAATTATGATCAGTTCTGTGATCATCGACTCTTTTTGTTTTTGTGCAACTTCAAATTGAAAAATTAGTTTTGTTGGCCCAGTTCTTGTCGTCTAAACTTACAAAAAGTTATACTCTAAAATCCGTTTCTTTACGGGCGTCTAATTTGCTCGTGGTCTAACTTCCTAGGCCCCGTAGTATTCAGATTCTGGTAATAATGACATCGGTTTTGTGCAAAAATCTTCTAGCCAATAGGATCACGTAACGATTGTACCTGGTTAAAGTTTTCCATCGTTCGGTCCCTCCATCATGTGAATACCCACCAAAGCCTATTAAGTTCACTTTCTGGATCAGACCCGACTGCTTGTCAATCACCAATTCTCGACTTCATCGCGCTCTTGTTTCTAAACACCCCTAACATGTTCCAATGTGAATTCTCAAAAGATCCTTCAAGTATTTCTTTCATAAATTTTCAATCATTACGGGATGATGATTTGAAAAACCGAAGAACTGACATGCCTGGAAAAATGAAAGGAAGGAACCAGCTCGGTGTATTCGGTACGTTGTGTGTTTCTATTTTAGCCAGTCCATGGCTCGACTGTACAATGATTTGCAAGTTACAGGACAGGACGCCGCAACCACCGAGTTCATCCAAGTTCGTGACTCGACGAGAAAACAAGCAATGACGTACATGAGACAAGTGCTGCCTCAGACAGAAAAGACTGTCAAGATGATTGCTACTTACATGGACTCCTACTGCGACATGGGATCCTTCGAGAACTGGCAAGAATGTCTGGACGACATAATGAGTGAGCTCCGAGAAGCACAAACTGCTTGTGAGTTTCTGCGACACATGCATAACGCGATTATAGTGGAGCTCAGAAAGAACGAGGCCAGAGCTTCGGTCGGCGTCGCCCAGTTGGAGACGATGCGCCAGAACTACGAACAAGAAAGAGCTACTCTGCGAAACTGTGCTCAGGAAGCGCGCATGAGTGCTGACAATGCCAGGTTTTGGGGAAGAGTGCTGGCTCCTATAACTCTAGGCCTTTCAGCTATCATTGCAGAAAGCTATGCTCGCGAGCACAACCGCAACGAACAAGTTAGCACATCTCGTGCAGTAGCGCGTCAACAAAACGCCAGTATAGCTCAAAAAGCGTCGGAGCTTACGACTACAGAGTTGATTCCGGCCATTCAAAATTTCATCAAATGCCTCGATGCCTGTCTGACATTTGTCAACATGTCAAAGGCAAAACTGGAAAGAATGATTGCAGCTGGGGATAATGGCCCAAAGCGCAGGTACTACTTTGCTATGAATGAACGGGCGAGAGAAATCAGCGGTCTGTGTGACTACTTCGTCAGTGTCACTGATCGAATGCGCTCAAGTCTGAACGCAATCCCAGAAAATCCGGCGGATAAAAACTACGTGGACCAATGGCTAGAAAATCAAATTCGGCAATTTGAACAAGCCGAGAGAGCACGCGGATTGAACCCCATGGAGTCGCTTAGCAGGTTCTTCGGTTCTGGTCCACGAGGGAAAGCCACCGGCCAGATATCGCCGGTTGGGCGACAGTTCGTACCAAGCGACCAGTTGTAAAAGGTGACCATTCATTCGTACTCAACCTAAAGAAGACGATTTGTAACCGCATGCGAAAATTATAATCAAACCAAAATCCATAACTCAAATATTCTATGTAAAACTTTCAGTTAAAATCAAAACTCTGCAGAGTATTAATCATCATCATCAATGGAGTCGTTTTCACACCCTTTTCGTGTATTCTTATGGTTGTTCAGGTAACTTCTACAAATTCCAGATAATTGAAAAAATGAGTTTACTCACACTTAGATGTTCCCATGGTTTTCCACTCTAATGCAAAGTCTGTTCTCGACCAAACTTTTTTCCCATTGGAAAAATTCGATAAAATTTGCGACTACTGCTTTTAACCTGTTTATTACCCTTGCGATAAGCAAGGGCATTGCAATCGTGTACTAGATATTTTCCCCGTAAATAACTTTCACATAATAGTCAAATGGTAATCAGTATGTTTTATACCCGTTGCATGGTCAGTTACCACTGCATGGCTTTTGCCTTGTGTTCAAGTTAGTTGTGGCCTATTATTTTTTATTTAATTTGAAATTTTTTGGCACCGAGGTCGTTCGGCTTTATTTCTGTCGGCTGATTTCATAATGTTTTTATTGTATTTGTTTGATTGGTTTTATAACGATTGAGCTCTAACAAAAAAAAAATTGAAAAAGTAAAACATCCTCTAAAGCCCTCCGCCATACAAATGGAAAATTTAAACATGTATAGTTGTGGTTCGAATTCAGTCGGAACCTGCTTTTTGCAGACTAGAATTTTTCAACTTTTTCGGGCAATCGTCCACCACTTGGTTTTTTGGCTAAGTTGCCGTTGCACGGACTCTTTTTAAAGATTCAGTTTTCTTCTAACTTTCTGAAGGCCATCAGTGGAATTAAATGAGTTACAAAATTTTTTCGAAAATGTTCTTGCATTTTTTGAAAAAATTTTAATAGAAGTTTCACATATGAAGTTTTTTTTAATTTTTCATCCAAAAAGTTATCTATTGCGATTATCGAGCGTAAAACTTTTACTCATGCAATTATAATTTTCGCAATTACATTATTGGGTTGTTACCGCTAGGTAATTTTTGTTGCGATGCAAATTCAACGTTCAGTTGTTTTATTTGGCGTTTTGTTTTTGTTTAAAATTATTTTTATTCCAGAAAAATTGATGCAAAGCTATAAAACTGTGGCTTTCATGGAACAAACATATGAAATTTTTAACTGAGCGGCTTTCATCTCAAATTATGTCTGCTAGTTTGTGCTATGTTTTTGTCGTATTACAAGTTGTCTTTTTCATGCTTTTCAACTTAAACTCTGTCGTCTAGTTTCCGAATTGGGTCTTGCATTAACTTCAAAAAAGCACTCGTAGAAGATATATACGCAGTACATTTTGGTTAATTTTCTGTTCATTTGCTGTCGGTTTTAGTTTTGTTTGTGGGCTTTACCAATATTTTTATTTCCAACGATTTTTCGGTTTTATTTCAAAGATCGATAAGACCTTGGCTCCGTATTTTCGAGTGCTCAAAATAAATTAAATTGAAAAAAAATTAAGTGAGGTTATTAAAAAAAAAACTACTTTTTCATCTTTTCAAGTTTTTCATTTTTCATGTTCCTTTTTCAATTTTTTCTTCGCTCGAAGTCTTCTTTGCTACTTCCTCAGCGTCATGCTGTTTTAATCCCATTCTTGTTGTATCGCAAGTGGTGCGAAACTTAGCTTCGCCTCTGTGTCATAGCCTGTTTATAACTTGTGCATAACCGTTCCTGTTTGATGTGTCTATCGCAGCAGTTGGGCTGGTTTTTTAAGATATGCGATAATTTGTTAACATATCCTTTAGTTTTGAAATTTATCAAGCGAAATTGTAACATGTCGCAAATTTTATTTCGATTAATCTCTAGGTCACTATCTGGTGACCGAATGTTCCTTTTGGTGTCCGCTTTGGTTCAACGTTTACTGTAGCTGTGATGCATTAGTGGGAATGTGCTTAGATCAAGTTCGAGAAATTAACTCTTTCTTTCTTTCTTTTATGACTAGCCAATTGTATGCAGCTCGTCACAATTTGAAAATAAAAGTTTTCTTTTGACGTTTTTTCTGGCGCATAAAATCGTATAACTGCATAGTTCGCTACATTTTACAAAAAAAATTCCATAAAAATGGACAGAAGCGAAGCTGCAACTTCGTAAACGCCAGCAAAAAATAACGCCAAAAAGTAGCTCTAAAAAAATCTGCTATATGTCAGAATTGAAACCCCGACCTAGAGATGCAGTCACACGTCCTAGCATCTGGATCATGGGCGTTTTTCAAAATTGGTCTGGGGAGAATGGATGGCATCACTCTCCCGATCAGACGTAATACCCAAAGTAGAAAGAAGAAATAGAGCCCGGGGCTAACTTTATATTAATAAATCAGATACTAAAATACAATGCTATACAGCAAAACTAAACCAAATATAAAGTTATAACTGCCAAACGCCACCAAAATTGATTTGCGAATTAAATTTTCGTCTGATGTTTTATCTTTTCTTTTTTCTCTCAGCCCGTTTCTTAACAGCGCTTTATTACTAAGGGTTTTGTAATTGGTTATAATATCGGCTTTTTAAAAAAAACATTGTCACGTGCTGTTAAAATTGTAAAAATTCTACTCAATTTATTAAACAGTCTACTTCTATAAACTTCAAAAAATGTGCCTCTTCTTTCAAAAACAAATAAGACTGCTTGTACCAAGATGAAAGTCTTAGTGTTCCCACTCCGCTTAATTCGTCAGAGGTTGTATTTGATATCTGTGTACTATCTTTTTTGTTTTTCTTCAGATCTAAAGCTCCAAAAAAATAGAGAAGGAATGCTGTTTAGTTGAAAACCAGAGACACTTCTTCAACCTTGACTATAAAATAATGTTCATTAAACTTTGCCCACTACATAACTTGTAAATGGGACTTTGTTGATTCAATTCCTAAATATGTGTAAGTCATTATTCCTTCTTTTTTATCCTGAAGCACACTATCAAAATATCAATTTCTTTTTATGCTGCAAATCAGCCTACAATTGCAAAGATGAATAATTTTTCACTTTTGCAAATTATTGAAAGAATTCCAGAGCTCAGGTTCAAGTACACCTGATCATACCCTTCTGATACAGTACCTCAACTAACAAAATACTCTTTTGCAGTTTTCAACTCAGCCCCAAGCAATAATAGAGGAGAACATTGGATCATGATTGCTCTACTGAATAAAAGCTACTATTTGCTAATTCTTTGGGAAGAAAGAGATCATCTTACCACTTTTTGCCAAAAAAGTATCGACGAATGGTTCCTCGAAAGCTACAAAAGACTGATAATTTGTGTGAATTTTACGCAATTTATTCATAATTTCTTCTTTTTAAATTCTTCCAGAAGAACTTGAAAAATGTTCATGATGTGCATGTTTTGAATTTTATGTAAAAGTGCATTTTTTATTTGTACATGTAAATTTTTGCAGAAATTTTACTATACGATGTAGTGAAGTGTTTGATTATTTAATGTAAAATAACTCTTTAAAATTATTCTGGCCTTAAAATTATAACTTAAAAAAACAGGAAACAGAATCGGTCTAATTCAAGAGAATCAATAAACGGCGAATTGTAGTAATTTTTTATTGCACGGAATTAGCAACAACATTACACTTATGAAGTTAAAAAGTGGGCTTGTTCTTGCCCTGATTTGTGTGATTTATGTGTTTTTTCACAATGAGTTCATACTTAGTTCACGCAGTTTAATTAACAGAAACTCAATTGCAAACCAATTTTAAACCAATTAAAATATTAGCATTTTATGTTCTGTCAGGTTCGGCTCAAATAGGATTCTCAAATGAAACGACTTAGGTGAGAATCGAACCCACGCCGAACTCCCCCGGAACGCACTATGAATACGCTGAGCTATATAGCTGATTTTGATAAGCAACTGGCTTTAAACTATACTTTCATACTTAAATGCTATGTAGCATTAACATCCTCCACCCCCGAAGGAGCGAGAACCGGAACGAGCTTAACAAGCGGCCGAGTGTAGTTTCCGGAAACGGTCTTTAGGTTTGCGGAGCGGGCCGTGTTGTCTTTGCCGTAGTTTAGCGACATTATGCGTGCTAGTGGGTAGTGGCGCCTAGGGCTAGTGGATTCAACTAACCACACCATATCTCCCGTTTTCAAAGAGTATTCGGGAGGAGCATGCCACTTAACTCTTTTATTGAGTGTAGGGACGTACTCACTTAACCATCGCTGCCAAATTGCGTTTGCGTACGACTGCGCAAGCGCATAGCGTTTAGAGTGAGAATAATTTTCACTCGACCTTAGAGACGGTAACGTTAGACTGTGCTGACCTAAGAGGAAATGATTCGGCGTCAAAGCCTCAAGACTATCGGGGTCGTCAGAAACAGGAGTGAGTGGACGGGCGTTTAGTGAACCTTCAACTAGGCACATGGTTGTGTTCAAAATCTCGTCAGTCAACTTTCTTAACCCTAAGATTGCATAAAACACACGCTTACAACTGCGCACCATTCGCTCCCATGCTCCACCTTGATGTGGTGCACTTGGCGGATTATACTTCCACTTAATGCCTTTGTGTACGAGCGACAGTGGAGCTTCTGCGTTCCAATTTTTGATGCACAAAAGAAGCTCTTTTTTGGCTCCTACAAAGTTTGTTCCGTTGTCCGACCAAATTATTGAGGGTGTTCCTCGCCTAGAAATAAAGCGCTCGATAGCCATCACACATGAACTTGTGTCCATGGATGGAACCAACTCAATGTGAATTGCGCGAGTCGTTAAGCAGGTAAATAGAAAACCCCAGCGTTTCTCGGAAGATCGACGAATGGTTACATGAAATGGTCCAAAATAATCGACGCCGCAGTTCGAGAACGGTGGCTGGCGGTAACCTAGACGTTCCGCGGGAAGGTCAGACATCATTGGAGTAACGGTTTTTGCTTTTCGCTTTTTACAGCACACGCAATGTGTTTCAATAGCTCTTAGTGCAGATCTTAAGCGTAGTACAACAAATTGCTGATGAATGACAGAACGAAGGTAGTCGACTGATTGATGTTCGTGCTTAATGTGATAAAAACGGAGAAACAATCGGGTTAGGCGATGGCGGCTATCCAAAACTATTGGATGGCGAGTTTCGAATGCGGTTGCAGAGAGACGTTGGATACGGCCGGTAGATCTAACTAAACCGTTCGGCCCGATAAAAGGTGAATACGATGATATACGGCTCGATGTTTTCACATATTTTCCTGCTGATAATTGTTTACTTTCAGCTGGGAATGACTCTGCGAAAGTTGCAAAAATTTTTCCTCTGAAATGACTAGATCTGCTGGATCAATTACGGCCTTATCTGGTGATCTGAAATGTCTATGCTTAGGTGAGAGTCTCAACATATATGCGACCAGTCGCTTTTTCTTGGAGAACGAGCTATGTTCTTCCCAAGGGAAGGCAAAGTCAGTCAAAACTGCAGTGCACGGAAAATTGGAAGAGACCTCTAAACCCTCGTTTAGATCGTAGACCGAACCATCCAGGCGAATTTTGTCAGTAACTTCCCTATTTGGATTGAAAGGCCAATCAGAAGTTTTCAAAAAGGAAGGGCCGTTTATCCAACTGCTTTGCTTGAGGGAGTCAGCAGTAATACTTCTAGTTCCGGTGTCAGCGGGGTTGTCTCCACTCAAAACATGGAACCATTGGTCAATTGATATTGACTCCAGAATCTCGGCTACTCGATTGGCTACAAACACGGGCTGTTTGCTTGTCGAGTTCAACCACTGAAGGACTGTTGTGCTGTCAGTCCACATGAACACTTTGGAAATACTCAGTGTCAGAGCTTTCTCGATATCATCCTTCAGGCGTGACAAGAATAGCAGCCTGAAGTTCCAACTTCGGAATTGAAAGCATCCTCATCGGGGCCACTCTTGCTTTACCGAAAACAAACACTAGTTGACATTTGGAACAGGCTTTTTCTGAGCTCGAAGGAATGCTACAGAACAGAAAACGTCCAATGAGCTATCACCGAACATGTGCAGCTCAACCTCGTTTTTGAGAAGTCAAAATAGCAACGGGGTATTTTGAGCTGCCCTAAAACTGGCAAGCCAGGGTGCCATTCAGTGAATCTGCGGCACAACTCAATTGGCAGTGGGTCGTCCCACTGTTGGCCACTCAATCTCCGGATATCTTTCAGTAGCAAACGTGCGCGTACGGTATACGGGGCGACAAGACCTATGGGGTCGAACACGGAGGACACAAAACTAAGGACCGATCGCTGCGTAACAGAGTCTTTGAATTCGCGGTTGACTCCTCTGCTCACAACCAACGTATCGGTGACGTGGTCGCATTTGAGACCGAGAACATGCGATGCGGTTTCCGGATTAATCGCAGCGGTAAAAAATTCTTTACTGTTGTTAGCGCTGGTCTTAGGGGGATTTGGTTTCGAAGACAAATTGGGAACGTTGCTAATAAATTTTGTAAGATTAAACCCACCCAACTTAAGCAGTTCAACTAAACTGCGACTTAACATTAAAGCAGTTTCTGGGTTTTTCACAGACCCAAGGTAGTCATCCATGTAAAAGTTGTTTAGCACGGCGTAAGCGGCATCGGGGTAACGATCTTGGTTATCGACGGCTGTTCGGCAAAGAGCTTAGTTAGCACATGTCGGAGAATGTTTCGCTCCAAATATATGACTTGTATATTGAAATACACTCACATCTGATGTGGGGTCCTCCCGCCACAAAAAACGCAAGGAACGTTGATCGCTTTCTAGTAAACGAATAAACATGCCTTCAATATCTGCGGAAAATACGTATTTGTGCTCTCGGAAGCGCATTAAAACGAATAAAAGGTTCTGAAGCAGATCGGGGCCGACGAGAAGGGAGTTATTCAGTGAATCGCCGTGAAACCTAGAAGCACCGTTTAAAACGCGTCGAACTTTGCCGGGTTTGTTCGGATTTAAAACTGGGCGGTACGGTACGTACCATTCTCGGTCTGAACGGTTTTTTGAGTCGTGAGGGCTAACCGGGACTACGTAACCCTTCTCGACATCACTTCGGATATCTGATGCGTTTTGAGTTTTCAGGTTTAAATCTTTCTCTAGACGCTTTTCAAGAGACTTAAACTGGACCAACGAAGCGTAAAAGTTTTTGGGAAGATGAATGTTGTCATCAGCCCGGAGCATTCCGACAACATAACGGCTGCCATCATGAATCGTGGTAGAGTCAAGAATTTTTTGTGCACGTTTATCAGCTGAGGAACGGGGATCAGCTTGTTTAAACGTGCCATACGACTCTAGCTCGTACCATTTCTTCACTTGGTCAGCAAGTGCTACGTCTTCAACATTGCACGTGAAAGTGGTGGCTCGCACACCAATTGGTGATGGAAGTGGGCCACTGAGAACCCAGCCAATGGGCATACGGACAGCGACAGGAGTGTTTTTATTTCGTCCTTGGAAGTATTCGAGAGGCTTGATTGCATGAAAGACATCCTGCCCTAATATCATCTCAACGTCGGGAATAGTTGTAGACAATAGGTTTAATTGGCTGCAAATGTGGAAACCTATCTTGGAGAATGGTAACGTCAATGGTTTCGGAACCAACGCTCAAACTGTCTTTCGCAAACGGCGTAACCCTAAACGAGTATTCATGTTGGTCGAATTTGGCAAAAACATTCACTTCGACTTGTTGCGTGGGAACGGAATCCGTCGAATTGAAGCCGTTTACCAGAATATCTAGCTTTTGGCCAGTTAAATTTAAACGCTGTGCTAGGCCCGCCGAGACCCATGAGTGGGTACAACAGGAATCGCACATTACAAGAGCAGTGGTCACATATGTGTGTGAACTTATTTCCAATTGAAGCACAGGAAGGAGTCCCGTTAGTTTCTTGTAAGACGGCGAACGGACTACGTTCGATGACGAAATTTGCGGCTTATTCCGGTTCGGCGGGGCGGTACTGTTTGAATTCGAATGGCTTGCTTTATTGCTATTATTAACTCTTTGTTTGCAGACCTTACGCTGAAAACTTTCTCAGCACCATGTAACAAGACCTTATGGATGCTTTCACAACCACGCTTAGTGCATTTGCGGGCTTTAGGGCATTTTCGGAACATGTGGTCAGGTTGTAAGCAAGCAAAACACAACCTATTTTGTGCGGAGAACTGAGCTCGTTGAGTTGAGGTCTTTTCCTTAAACACAGAACAACTCCAGAGGGGGTGTTTACCCTTGCACTGGAGGCACGGAGCATAAAATGGTTTTTCAACTTTTGAAGCAGCGGCAAAAACTTTTGTAGGTGGTTTATGGAAACCAGTCTTTGGAGTCTCCTCAGGTCGTGACTTATTCTGACTCACACGCATAAGTTCATGTGCCTCAGCCTTGTCGCGGAGCCAATCAATAAAGTCTAAAACGGTTGGCTGTCTCCAACATTTCTTTACAGAGTGGAGAGACCATGACTCTTTCATATTTGGAGGCAATTTTGAAATAACTTGATTCAAAACGGTTGTACTCTTCAAGTCGTACTCATATCCTAACGATTTTAAAACAGCGACAAGACTGGATATACAGGAAGCGAAACTAATAATGCTTTCTGAATTGTGCATTTTGAGAGGTGGAAAATTCGAAAGTTTTTCAAGATGAGCTGCCACAATCGTCTGTGGTTGTCCAAATTTCCTCTCTAGAGTTTTCAAAGCGTCCTTGTAGAATACTCCACTGTAAGCGAATTCGGTAATTGCTTTCTTCGCTTTGCCTGAAACGAGAGTTTTGAGATATGTCAGTTTAACATCATCACTTTAAAACTTTGCATCGATTGCACTTTTGAACTGACCAAAGCAATCAGGCCACTGCAACGGATTTCCGTCGAAAGAAGACAATTTCCATTCAGGCAAGGGACCTTTCTGGCTCAGTGTCAAGATTTCAGCTAGATCTTGATTTGTGATTGGTTTACTGCCCGAGGACGTAAATGGACCATATTGTTTGTTCTCATTTGTATAAGGCGCCATCAGCGGTTTTGAATAGATTGCGGCGTGTAAAGCTTTAGGATCACTGACATAAAAAGTTGTTCCTCCGCTAGAGAACTGTTGAACATTCGATGGCTGTGCGACATAATATGAGTTAGGGGAGAAGGTGACTGTTGGAGGATTAAGATGACCAACGTTAGTTGGTAAAAGCGGCTCGTACACAAAATTTGCGGAATTACTTGAAAAAAGGTTTGTTGAGCAATGGGCATTGAGCTCGTCGGGATATTAGAATGATGAAAACTACTGTGCATCAAAGGGTTGTAGTTGTATAGGTTGGTCAAAGGTAGCTGTTTGTGTGGCTCATACGTACTGTTTACATTTGGATTTGGCAAGCTGACACTTGTATTTGATGTATGAGGGACGTTAACACTCTGTGAGTTTATACACGTGGTTTCGAAATAATCAGCAAATGGATGTGAGTTATTAATCATCGTCAGATTTCTACTGAAAGGCGGTTCAATACTTGAAAATGACAAGAACTCGGAAGCTGGTTCCAGATTGACACTTTGGACTGGCGCCACGGGCTGAACTGTCTCCTGAGTTGGGAATTGAGTGTTCACTCAACTTCTTGTCCTGTCTTCCTCCGTTTGGTTCTCCTGAACTGCCATTGCCAATTTCGATCTGCTACGAGGAAATTCACAAATTTCAGAGGCGTCTTCCAGATATTCAGCCCCTTCGATAGTTGCTTCAGCTAGCCTTTGACGGCTTTCCTCTACAACCACATCAAGATCAAGTTGACCCTTCATCGACTGAATCTGTATCTCTTGCTTTTTCAAACGAAGCTTAGCGTCTACTTGGCGTTCAACTTCCTCGCGTCTAATTTTTGCAAGCGCTGCCTCTCTTCTACGCTCACTCGAAGTCATTGATGCAATCTTAGAACGCTGTGAAAGGGGTTTCTTGGAACGGACGGATTCGCTTGGCGTTGGGGTTCGTGCAGTTGCTACCTGGTCCTCTTGATGTTTAATTTGAAAGTTATTTTTAGCTAGACCTAATACATCGTATTGTTTTGCAGTGATAGATCCTAGATAAAACTCAAGTTGATTTATCGTTTCAGCAGCGTTGTTGCTCTGCATAGACAAAGATTTAAGCTCATCATTTTTCTCTATAATTTTTTGTAAGCAAACGCTAGATTTTTCTCTGTACGTTTCAATTTTAGCTGGTCCATCATTTGCACTTATATATTCCGTAATTTTGGCAGGGTAATCGAAAAAATTTGTTTCCAACTCTTTCCTGGCAAAATAAATTTTGTTTAGCTTCTGGCCGAGATCAAGCTCCATTTTGAAATATTTGTTTTTAAATAAGAGCAAAAAAAATAGTGCGGTTGACGGAATCAAACTAGAGTCAATTCAAGTAAACACGTCCTATACCGAACGAGAGGATCCTCGCAAGACCCCTACAATTCTCGTTGCCTACGGAACAGAAGGAAAACAAACTACAAGATTGAAAATAAAGATGAATTTAACTAATGAAAAAAAAACAAATCAAGATATATAATGCCTAACAAATGTTAAATATTCTTCGACTGTTGTCATTTGTGAAATCTTTTGCTTATCTGCTTTTCTTTTCCTTGAACTTGGTCGACGACTTTCAACTTTATTGATAAGTTTGGACAGATTGGGGAAATAACATCGAATGATTCTCAGATTTTTTATTTCTAAAAACGCCGGAGGATGAATTAATTTAAGCTTACGAATTATTTTTTTATTGCTAGCTTTTCTTTTTGATATTAAATGTTTGGTCACATTAATTGTTAATATTCCTCTTTCAACCAAACGTCCATAAAAATTGGGGGTATTTTGACGGTGTATGTAAATAATGGCTGATATTTTGTTTTTAAATTCTTTTAAAATTTTAATCAGACTTTGTGGTGTAAGTGGGTTATCGTTGTTTGATCTATGCTTGCTCAATGAAATATTTATAACATCGTGCCAAATTATAAACTTTTTCTCTATCATACATTTTGGGAAATTGCTTAAGAGATATTGAACAGTCTTTTGCCAGTTTTTTGCATTCAAATGAAAACTTAAGCCTGGAACTGCTTTAAAAGTGTGGTCGAGGCGTTTTTGTAGAGTTAATGGTAATGTATTTACGGAGAGATGGAGAGAACTCGCAGCAATGATGAACACCATTGAGAGTGATAAGCGATACGGTTGTTTTAATGGTAATCAATTTAGGGAGTCTGTTGATGTAAAGTCGTCACATAGAAATGAAAAAAAAATATCACGATAAGAACTTTAAGAACCCTTAGCTGAGGGTTTTGTAAGGTTTTCGATTTAGTACTATTTAAGTTAACGCGTACGGTTTATCGGTTAAACTCAACGACGTTACGGCGAAACGGTAGTAGTAACGGTCCCGGCGGTATGCGGCCGAAAACGGAGTGAGCCGAGCAAATTGTTTAAAGTTTATCCAACCACTGGAGGAAACCGAGGTAGGGATTCACTCAAAAAACTTGCTCGACACGATTGACGGTTAAAACGTTTGAACGGGCGAGACGAAAACGGTGTCTTCCGATTTTGCTCTAAATTTGGGCAACACATTTTTTTTGTCAGTGAAAGATTTGGGAAAAGTTGGAATAACCTTTTTTTTTCGAGAAATTTTTTTTTCGAAAATTTTTATTTTTTTTTGCGAAAATTTTTTGGAAAACTTTCTGGATTTTTTTTCACGAAATTTTTTGGGTTCGAGACTATCCTGGGGTAATAGGGTACTGGTTATGAACTAGGATTAGGTATCTAGAACGGTCTTAACCGGTTTGCAATTCACAACATCGTATGTAATTTTAAAGCACTGATAATCAAAAAAGTAGCACTTTTTTTTGGTTAAAAAACTAGCACAAATTAGAGTCTAAAAGTTATTTGAAAGCACAGGTTCGATCTTACAAGTTTTTTGCTGGTAGTTTACCGGGCCTGAGTCCAAAAGTACACGAAGATTCCACACAAGAAAAAACACTTTCCGCATCTAAAGGTCCTTGGTTTTGGTATCCGTCTTTTTCGGTTGGCTTTCGTTCCATTTGTCGCTCATCAGCACTTCAGAATCAGAGTTTGTAATTGACTTCACAAGTTCAGATTAGAACTTGGCAATAGTCTCCAGCTAGAGTGCGGAAGAAAGCTCCAAACAATATATAAATTGCGACCAGATTTTTTCCTCTCGTTGATACAGTAGGTTGTTCGTCTTTTTCGGATGAGGTACTACAAAAATCCTTGGCTGTACTACTTTCCTCGTTCAATGGATGCTTTGGTTGGATCATATAACCGGGATTGTCTGATGTCCCGAGTCGCGGCACCAAAATATTCTGGCCTTTTTTATAACTTTTTTATAACTTATAAAAACAGGAAACAGAATCGGTTTAATTCAAGAGAATCAATAAACTGCGAATTTTAGTAACTTTTTATTGCACGGAATTAGCAACAACATTACACGTATCAAGTTAAAAAGTGGGCTTGTTCATGCACTGATTTGTGTGATTTTTGTGTTTTTTCACAATGAGTTCACGCAGTTTAATTAACAGAAACTCAATTGCAAACCAATTTTGAACCGATTAAAATATTAGCATTTCATGTTCTGTCAGGTTCGGCTCGAACAGGATTCTCAAATGAAACTACTTAGGTGAGAATCGAACCCATGCCGAACTCCCCGGAACGCACTATGTACGCTGAGCTATATAGCTGATATTGCTAAGCAACTAGACTGGCATTATACTATACTTTCATACTTTAATGCTATGTAGCATTAACAAAATTCCTGAATTTTTTTTTTAGAAAAAGCATCTTAGCAACTAACCATTTGATGAAATATGGAAAACAATGATGGAATATGGATGTTGAAGACCCTCAATTGAAAGAATCAACGATAGAGCAAACAAATTTACGAAAATTGGATAAGTATTTTTTAAAGACTAAAGACAAAGTGATAAAAGAGAACCGAAATGAATCGTAGCAAGAGTTATGACAGAATAATTAAACTAGTTGAGGTAAAAAAAAAGAATTAGATAAAAACATCTGATTGGTCGAAACTTGGGGAATAAAAGATTAAGTGGGATATAAAAAAAATCAACCGTGAATAGCTGTCAAGATTCCCCTGATATCCCGTGGAGCGGAAAAAATAACCAGTCAAAGATGATCCCCTCTTGACAATTTTGTATTTCTAAAAACGCCGGAGGATGAACTAATTTAAGCTTACGAATTATTTCTTTATTGCT
The DNA here is from genome assembly GCF_963678635.1 of Symsagittifera roscoffensis. Lineage (NCBI taxonomy): Eukaryota > Metazoa > Xenacoelomorpha > Acoela > Convolutidae > Symsagittifera > Symsagittifera roscoffensis. The sequence continues at coordinate 64,598,733 of NC_087064.1, forward strand.
AGCTTTTCTTTTTGATATTAAATGTTTGGTCACATTAATTGTTAATATTCCTGTTTCAACCAAATGTCCATAAAAATTGGGGGTGTTTTGACGGTGTACGTAAATAATGGCTGATATTTTGTTTTTATATTCTTTTAAAATTTTAATCGGACTTTGTGGTGTAAGTGGGTTATCGTTGTTTGATCTATGCTTGCTCAATGAATTATTTATAACATCGTGCCAAATTATAAAATTTTTCTCTATCATACATTTTGGGGAATTGCTTAAGAGATATTGAACAGTCTTTTGCCAGTTATTTGCATTCAAATTAAAACTTAAATTGGAACTGCTTTAAAAGTGTCGTCGAGGCGTTTTTGTAGAGTTAATGGTAATGTATTTACGGAGAGATGGAGAGAACTCGCATCAATGATGAACGCCATTGAGAGTGATAAGCGATACGGTTGTTTTAATGGCAATCAATTTAGGGAGTCTGTTGATGTAAAGTCGTCACATAGAAATGAAAAAAAAATATCACGATAAGAACTTTAAGAACCCTTAGCTGAGGGTTTTGTAAGGTTTTCGATTTAGTACTATTTAAGTTAACGCGTACGGTTTATCGGTTAAACTCAACGACTTTACGGCAAAACGGTAGTAGTAACGGTCGCGGCGGTATGCGGCCGAAAACGGAGCGAGCCGAGCAAATTGTTTAAAGTTTATCCAACCACTGGAGGAAACCGAGGTAGGGATTCACTCAAAAAACTTGCTCGACACGATTGACGGTTAAAACGTTTGAACGGGCGAGACGAAAACGGTGTTTTCCGATTTTGCTCTAAATTCGGGCAACAAATTTTTTTTGGTCAGTGAAAGATTTGGGAAAAGTTGGAATAACCTTTTTTTTTTTGAGAAAATTTTTTTTTTTGAAAATTTTTATTTTTTTTTGCGAAAATTTTTTGGAAAATTTTCTGGATTTTTTTTCACGAAATTTTTTGGGTTCGAGACTATCCTGGGGTAATAGGGTACTGGTTATGAACTAGGATTAGCTATCTAGAACGGTCTTATCCGGTTTGCAATTAGCAACATCGTATGTAATTTTAAAGCACTGATAATCAAAAAAGTAGCATTTTTTTTTTGGTTAAAAAACTAGCACAAATTAGAGTCTAAAAGTTATTTGAAAGCACAGGTTCGATCTTACAAGTATTTTGCAGGTAGTTTACCGGGCCTGAGTCCAAAAGTACACGAAGATTCCACACAAGAAAAAAAACACTTTCTGCATCTAAAGGTCCTTGGTTTTGGTATCCGTCTTTTTCGGTTGGCTTTCGTTCCATTTGTCGCTCATCAGCACTTCAGAATCAGAGTTTGTAATTGACTTCACAAGTTCAAATTAGAACTTGGCAATAGTCTCCAGCTAGAGTGCGGAAGAAAGCTCCAAACAATATATAAATTGCGACCAGATTTTTTCCTCTCGTTGATACAGTAGGTTGTTCGTCTTTTTCGGATGAGGTACTACAAAAATCCTTGGCTGTACTACTTTCCTCGTTCAATGGATGCTTTGGTTGGATCATATAACCGGGATTGTCTGATGTCCCGAGTCGCGGCACCAAAATATTCTGGCCTTTTTTATAACTTTTTTATAACTTATAAAAACAGGAAACAGAATCGGTTTAATTCAAGAGAATCAATAAACTGCGAATTTTAGTAACTTTTTATTGCACGGAATTAGCAACAACATTACACGTATCAAGTTAAAAAGTGGGCTTGTTCATGCACTGATTTTTGTGATTTTTGTGTTTTTTCACAATGAGTTCACGCAGTTTAATTAACAGAAACTCAATTGCAAACCAATTTTGAACCGATTAAAATATTAGCATTTCATGTTCTGTCAGGTTCGGCTCGAACAGGATTCTCAAATGAAACTACTTAGGTGAGAATCGAACCCATGCCGAACTCCCCGGAACGCACTATGTACGCTGAGCTATATAGCTGATATTGCTAAGCAACTAGACTGGCATTATACTATACTTTCATACTTTAATGCTATGTAGCATTAACAAAATTCCTGAATTTTTTTTTAGAAAAAGCATCTTAGTAACTAACCATTTGATGAAATATGGAAAACAAGGATGGAATATGGATGTTGAAGACCCTCAATTGAAAGAATCAACGATAGAGCAAACAAATTTACGAAAATTGGATAAGTATTTTTTAAAGACTAAAGACAAAGTGATAAAAGAGAACCGAAATGAATCGTAGCAAGAGCTATGACAGAATAATTAAACTAGTTGAGGTAAAAAAAAAATTAGATAAAAACATCTGATTGGTCGAAACTTGGGGAATAAAAGATTAAGTGGGATATAAAAATAATCAACCGTGAAGAGCTGTCAAGATTCCCCTGATATCCCGTGGAGCGGAATAGTTAACCTGTCAAAGATGATCCCCTCTTGACAATTTTCCCCAGATAACCTGAGGGAATATAAGTAAGATGAAACAAGAATTTAAAAGATTTTTTCGAGAAAAAAATATTCTGTAATATATTAGTTTATGATCCCATACTCTAAATCGAAATTTAATTTTTGTCGAAACTTATCATCTGAAACTTACCATTAAATTTTTTTCCGATTTTTTTATATGAAAAAGTTTTTTCGAGATAAAAATGTTTTTGCAATAAATTTTCAAAAACTTTCTGAAAGTTACCTTCTGAAACTTACAATACCGAAGTTTTGTAAGACAAGATAGCCCTTAATTATCACAAATCGTAGAAGTTAGCTAAGAAACGCAAGTATGGGCAGAATCGAGCTCCAAAAAACTCGGGTGCCAAAATTTTTTTGAAACTTACTATCTTACCAACTAAAACTTTACCATCTGAAACCTACTATCTTGATACATTTGGAAACCTATTCCCTCTCTTAATACATTGGGAAATCTATAGCCTATGTTAATACATAGGGTGCTGACCGAATATATATAGCATATGTTAATACATGGGGGTCACCACCCCCCCCCGCTCTACTGCCCCGACATATACTACTGATGCTATCCCACTTCCCTTACCAGTTTCCGACCTTCTTGAAGATACTCGCAGTCCAATTACTATTGACAAATTTGAGCATGACTTACACAATTTAACCCAACAGCAACAACTAATCTACAAAGCTGACGTAACAGAAACAAGTCATCGACTAAATCATTCCGCTTCCCCGTCTGATAGCACTTCTAGTAATGATATTTCACACAAAACTGCACGCATTTTCAACTAACATAGAAATAAATCAAACGACCCTAGAAGTTTACAAAACACCACATTTACTTTAGGACTACAACGAAGCAATCACCCAAAACATACTTACCCGTTTTCCGCAATATTGATTCTATTATATGAAACCTCACAACCAACGTGACCTTGATATTTCACACAATACTGCACGAATTTTCAACAAACATAGAAATAAATCAAACGTCCCTAGAAAATTACAAAACACCACATTTACTTTAGGAATACAACGAAAAAATCACTTAATTGACCTCGATGTCAACAAAACAAGCATAATCCACACACTTTCATGGTTTCTTATGACTTTACTAAACCAACAGTTTTAATATTCCTACGATGAAACCCGACGCTGAAAATTTACACGCAATCATCATTCGCCAACTCGCGTGTTCGATTCATCTCGACAATTTCTCTTATCACGTTCTATCACAAAAAATAACTGGTTGCAATGCACGAAAAGCTAACCAAAAGCTAGTTTATTTTTGCATGAATTTTAATCACAAGATTTATAAACTCATCGAGGAATCTAACCTTGACCTTACTGAGTTTCAACACTCACAAAACTTCGCTTCCATCAGTGAAGTTCGGGCCTCTCCATAACCGGTACCAATTTTCAATTGTTCCACTATTTCATCTAACTCTTCTCCCAAGCATTCGGACAGTTTGACCGCATTTAATTTCAGCATCTTTTTAGAAACATCAGAACCAGAAAACCCTAGAGAAGTTATAGACTCGGAACCCCTTCCAATCTCTAATTTTTTGAAAAAAATAATCGTTCATGTCACTTCCAGAAACCCTTGTGTTAGCTATTTTTCAAGCTCTATCTCCATTTATACTGATGCTACCCCGCTTCCATCACCAGTTTCCGGCCTTCTTGAAGATACTCGCAGCCCAATTACTAATGACAAATTTCAAATTTGAGCATGACTTAGACAATTTAACAGCAACAACTAATCTACAAAGCTAACGTACCAGAAACAATTCATCGACTAAATCATTCCGCTTCCCCGTCTGATAGCACTTCTAGTAATGATATTTCACAAAATGCTGCACTCATTTTCAACAAACTTAGAAAAATATCAAACGTCCCTAGGTGTTTACAAAACACCAAACTTACATTAGGACTACAACGATGCAATCACCAAAACATATTTACCCGTTTTTCGCAATACTGATTCTATCATAAGAAACCTTGATGTCAACAAAACAAGCTTAATCCACACACTTCCATGGTTTCTTATGACTTTACAAAACCAACAGTTTTACTACTCCTATAATGAAACCCGCCGTTGAAAATTTGCACACAATCATCATTCGCCAACTCGCGTGTTCGATTCATCTCGATGACTTCTCTAAAAACGTTCTATCACAAATATTAACTGGTTGCAATGCACAAAAAGCTAACCAAAAGCTAGTTTATTTTTGCATGAAACTTAACCACAAGATTTATAAACTTATCCAGGAACCTAACCTTGAATTTTCAGTCCCTGAGGAGAACTATACACCATCAGGGCACTTGAGTTTTTTTGGCAACCACTTAAAACGAAAAATTTCACATAGTAGCTAAAGTCATTTCAAATTCACCTTCTACCGTTATTGTTTTTCGTTACGGTTTCTTCGGAAGAAAATTGTAGGCATATAATTACAACCTCGCAAACAAATGATTTCTGATAAACTTACTCACCATTTTATTTTGAAATTCTTTGTCGTTTTTTTTTTCAAAATTGTTCAGTAACGTTTAAAAATTGGATAAAAAAATTATTTAATTCTCCAAACTTCCCTAACCTTTTGCAGTATTTTGAAATAAAGTTCAAAAAAAATTAATAAATAAAGGTTTCACGTTTTCAATTTTTCGCATAAACCGGTTGGAATTTTTCTTGAATAGTCAACGCGGCCTTTTAAGACGAAAGCACTACAACCGCACTACCAACATCTACAGGAAAATTTTACTGTTCTGAAACCTAATCAAACTGGACAATATTTGCTTTTAAAAGCCAAAACCGATTTTAAATAGGACTGCGTGCAACCTAAGAAAGCCCGAAGTTAATAGTAACCACAATCAAGCTGTTTTAAGCAAGTGGAAACAACCACCAAAGTTAACTGACAAAAACACCAGGGATATTGAAAACAAAATGTTATATTCAACAGAACCCTATATAAAAACTATCCTCTGTTATACTCCAACAACTGGCCTAACCCTCAATGAGCACTCTATTTCCGGTGTGAGCAACTTTCAAAAATAACCAAAGTGAATTGAAAGTTTCTGCGAATACGTTTTAGTAATTATAACTGAAACACAATTAACTAAAAAGCAGAGAACATTTTAAAAGGAGATTTGTGTTTTTTCCCGACAGCAAAAGGAGACGAGCACTCGACGATATTCTGGCTACGGAATGGCAATTTTTTTTGTGTTTTTTTTTGTCGCAGTCTCAGCTTTCTCTGGAGTTGACAACGAAGAAAAAGAATCCATTCGATCAGAACAATAGCCAGCTTGATGAAAAACTCTAGATACGTGTCTTTTCCTTTTTCTCAGAAAATTCAACCTCTCATCTCGCACATAATAGTGCTCTGAATTGTGATATCGACTCTCTACAATTTTTTTTCTGCACTTCACTGCAATTTCTCTCGACTCACTATAATTGCGCATCATCATAAATTTTTTTCAGGCGCTAGTAGTTACTCTCACAAACTCAGAAATCTCACTAGTATTAAAAGTTTCTCTAAATTTGACACTGCTCTAGACACCAAGTGCGTAGAACCAGTTTGAAACTAATTAATTCAACGTAAAATATTTAATAGCCATTCAAAACCAATCATGATCCATGGCTGAATCCTATTCTAAAACTGTATGGCTGGATCCCTCGTGGTTTAAACAATTAATGATGAAGGCTGAACTCAGTAACTTTCTTCTCTACTTTGTTTTTCAGGGGGATCTAAAATCAGTGGGTGTAATTTTGTTACTACTACCTCAAATGTTTTTCACAGCCGGTGGCAACGTGGCTAGACCGGTCTCATGAGTGGAAGATTAAAAAACGAAACTAAGGATTTGGATACACTTTCAGTTTGTTTCTTGCTAATCAGATTTTTCAGACACTCAGAAACAAAATCTCAGAAGTTTAAAAGGCGACGAGTACACCGGTTTTTTTAACGGTGGTGTCAAAGTCAAATAGCCAAATTTGGGACACCTGTAAGCCATCCCTCGATAGCTCTTGGATGCTGTAAATTGGCTTTGCTATCACTACTCATTATAATGCTCATAAACAAATTTTATTGTGAATTCAGCACAAAATTCTGAATTTTCGTGCTATCTTGATTTTTGTTTCGTTTTTTTTTCTTCAATTATTCTTTTTGTTATTTCTGACTATTTTTTGAGTAATTTTGCAATAATGGAATTCCAACTGCTGTTATTCTCAACTCATACGTTTACGCTTTTTTTTGCATTTTTTACTAATGTAATTGTACATTCGTTTTGAGTTCTGTTTTTGAGTTTAATTTTAAAAGGATGTTTTTTTAAACAGTTTAAATATAATTTTTTTACTTGAGGTAAATTTTAGTTAGAAGCCACACTAAGTTTTCTTTCGGAAAAGAATTGACTTTTTTTGAATATTTTGATCACAAGTTCTGAAAAACTTCAATATGATAAGTCAATATAGTTAGACTCCATAATACGTTTTTTTTTGGCTTCGGAGGTTCGAAATGATTATTTTAAGAGATATTTTGACATCAAAAAAAAAATCTTATCCATCTTCGGCAGTGATTACATTTTGAATTCTTGTTATAAAAAGACTAGTTTCATTCAATATTTCCGAAAAAAAAAAGTTTTAGTAACAGTTCACAAAACTTATGCGTCATCATTAACAAACTGTGTTGAAAAAGTTATCGATCCGACCATTTGAAAAGTTTGTTTTTGTTCTCCATTGAAAAATATCATGGTATAAAGTTAGTGAAATATCGTATTGAAATGCTTTTAATTGTGATTCGATCGCAATTACATTTTCCAAACAGTTCCCAGTGTCGAGAAAAACTTGTTTACAGTTTTGATTTTTCGTCAAGCAAAAAAGTAAGCGAGCAGGCTTACAACAGCTTAGTTAAGCCTAATTTACTCCGTAAAAATTTAATTTTAATTCAGTTAACTGCAAATATATAGTCAAATTAGTTACTATGACTGTCTAAGATGTAGTCTAATGTCAGATTCTTTGATCACACCGCGCAGAAAAAACTATACTAACTTGGGAAAAGTTTTTGTCTTGTTCTTTTTAAAGACTAGGGCCTTGCACAACTAACGTCTATAGATTCTAATTGATTTTGTTTGCTTTCATCTTCTATGCAGAAAAAGTTAAGTAACACTTTCATTTGATTTTCCAGTTTTGGTTTCCTGTGATTGCAATCATTGCAAAAGAATTGTACATATCAAAACTCTGTCGTAAATAAGAAACCGATATCCTCTTTTACAGACATTCCAGTTACTCATTAATTGCTAAAATTTTTCTTAAAGTGAAAAAAAAATTGTTGAAAACAGTTATTAAAGAAAATTTTTGTAGAAAGCTAGAAATTTTGTTGAAATTGCTGGACGCTTATCAAAAAGATAATGCAGAATTGCAAAATTTATAATTTCATCTGTGAAAGAAAAGAAGGAACACGCATGGTTCGTTAGTTTCTGTAGAACGCTTTGGGTTTCTCGGATATTCGAACTTTATAATATGTCCTTATTATTTATAGTGGCCGTGAGCTCCGCTTCGAATGGATTTTTTTTCTCTGCGGTTTTCTCTAATTAGCGTGTGTTTTCATGTAAATGTCAAAAGAATGTTTGCAACCAGTTTATCAACGATGAACAACGCGTGATGGCAATATCACCTCAGGTTTTATACTTTGCAACCATTCCGCTCCAGATGAAAATGTTGTGGGCTTTTTGAGCGACACAAAGTTTGATACAAAGACCATTGTTTGTTCTGACTTTGTTAAAAGGTGAAAAAAAAGTGGTACATTAATTTTTTTCAAACAATTCTCTTCTGTTTATCTAAAATCATTTCACGGAAACTTTTCAAACCACCTGAAGTCAAAAAAGTTATAAAAATATATTTTTCCCAGTAATGTCATTACAAGAACGGAATTACAAATTAAGAATACTTTTACAAATAACGTTACTTGAGAAAGCGCCATAACACTTGAGCTAGCCTGTTTCAGTTCGTTTCTTGAAAAGGCCGATTGAGGATAGTTAATGCTTGTGGTGACACAGTTTTGCTCAGAAAAGATTGTCCAAATCGAATTGAGACAAGTTGATTAGTTCAAATGTTTCTATTGTAAGGGCATAACTAGTTATGCTTTTAGCAATGTTCTTTAGCAAAGTTGGGAAAAGACATATATTTTTTTAAAAAAAATTATGCTTTTTTATCCAAAACACATCCAACACGATGAATGCATTAAGAAAACTGAAAGTTTTGCATTGATGCGAGCATCTTTAAGAATGGTTTGTGTTTGCATTAGCATTGAAAAATTGTTTTTATCTGATGTTTTTTTTCTTAGAATCAGTAGATACTTAAAAAATGCGTAACAGGATACTCTGAAAACCTCGTTATAAACTTAAACAGACAATGACCGTGATTCAGATTTTAGCATTTTTTTGCAAATGTTGGGTCATTTTAGTGAATTTTCAAAGCTTTTCAAAATGACTATTTTGTCAACTCTTTTGCGCTGACGGCAAATTTTTTGAATATACAGATCACAAAAACCGTTTTTTGCCTCTGTCGTTTGAGAAAGGAGGTCGCCAAATAGTACCAAAGGGGCTCCTTTGGGTTGCCTGGTGGTCAAATCTCTCAGAAAAGGAGAACACCACCCCCACCCACATTAAATGTGCTATGGTTTCAGATATGTTGGCTTTTAGTGAAGACACCTACAACGAAGAAAGTAAATCAAACAATGAAGTTTTTCTTTATTCAAAAAGGTTATGACAAGATTTAGTTTCTTTTCCAGCTGTTTGAAACTGCTGGCAAAAAATGATTAAATTGAAGTTTTTGTTTCGAATTTATCAAACCGATTTGCTATTCTTTACCCAAAAACTTTTTGGCAAAAATCCAAATAATTTCCAAAATTTCCAAATTGTTCACTTTTTCGGACAGTTACCTACAAAAATTCCGCTCCAGGTGAAAATTTTGTGGGCTTTTTGAGGGACAAAAAGTTTGATACAAAGACCATTGTTTGTTCTGACTTTGTTAAAAGGTGAAATAAAAGTGGTACATTAATTTTTTTCAAACAATTCTCTTCTGTTTATCTAAAATCATTTCACGGAAACTTTTCAAACCACCTGAAGTCAAAAAAGTTATAAAAATATATTTTTCCCAGTAATGTCATTACAAGAACGGAATTACAAATTAAGAATACTTTTACAAATAACGTTACTTGAGAAAGCGCCATAACACTTGAGCTAGCCTGTTTCAGTTCGTTCCTTGAGCTCAAAAAAATTATTTAAATCAAAATTATTTATTGGGTAGTGATGTGGGCTTGAAAAGGCCGATTGAGGATAGTTATTACTTGTGGTGACACAGTTTTATTCAGAAAAGATTGTCCAAATCGAATTGAGACAAGTTGATTAATTCAAATGTTTCTATTGTAAGGGCATAACTAGTTATGCTTTTAGCAAGGTTCTTTAGCAAAGTTGGGAAAAGACATATAATTTTTTTCAAAAAAATTTATGCTTTTTTTATCCAAAACACATCCAACACGACTAATTTATCAACTATTTTGCGCTGCCGCCCAATTTTTTGAGTAAACAGATCTCAAAAACTGTTTTTTTGCCTCTGTCATTTGAGAAAGGAGGTCGCAAAACAGTACCAAAGGAGCTCCTTTGAGTTGTCTTGTGGTCAAATCCCTCAGAAAAGGAGAACATTACCCCATTGCTATTCTTTACACCAAAAATATTTGGCAAAAATTCAAATAATTTCCAAAGTTTCCAAAATGTTCACTTTTTTAAACTGTTACCAACAAAAATGCCACTCTTTGTTTTTTGTCTTAAAAAAGTTGTCTGTTCTTTCAAATTTCTTCAATGATGATTGAAATACTTCTTTTTCACCCTTGTCTGTCCAACCATTTTAATTTAAACAATTTTTTTTCGGTAAAATATCATCGTGTTTTTTAATCAAAATTTTTGCCATTTTTCAGAATGTCCTCCCAAATTTCTGGTTGTAGCAGGTACATTTTTTGTTTTCACTTAAAATAGAAACTTAAATGAAAAGCAACTGGATTTTATTATACCTGAACAACCTTGCAGTGAATGGACCTGAGCATGTGATAAAAGGTAAGAGGTTAACGAATCACGTTATACATAAATTCGTAAGTAACTGGGATTATTTTGTATGATAAAAATCAATTAAAAAATAAAAGTAAAATATTTACTTTCTTCGCAAACCGTAAAACATTTTTCTGGCAGAAATTAAGTATGGTTCAAGACAAAAGTGAAATTCAAAAAATTTGTAGTTTTGCATGAAAAGGCGTTTTTTCATCGAATTTTTTAGCTCAATTATATCTCGCTGCTGCAAATCTAGAGTTATTAACAAGACCCTGAGTGTTCCGAACACCCCTAAATATTCCGTATGCCCCTCCAAAGCTATGAATGTTCCGACTACCCAGTATTCCGTATCGAATAGTTTTGGTACAAAAAACACTAAAACAATAAGTTTCGTCCAAATCAAACATCTTGTGTGAAAATTTGAGTCATCAAAATTAGTACGACAAAATAATTTATCGCCTGAATTTAAATTGGAACAATTTTGTTGTGCCGGATAACTCGTAACGCATAACTAAGTCGAATTACGCTTTCAGCATTGTGAATAAAAGCTTCAAAGCGCGCAGATTTTGGTCCGGAACATGACCACATTAGCAATTTTCAAACTCTCATTACTTTACAAAAACAAGATCGGAGGTAACATAACCTTCCAATTTCGAACTTCGGGAGGCAATATCTTCAATGGGCTAAAAAATACAATTGAAAAGTATTATTTCGATCGCTGAAATATGACTGAAAAAAAGTCGCCAAGCATAAATATTCTGTTTTTTATTCTGCATAAATATTCTGAATTTTGGAACAAAAAAAACAAGACTGCTCGTATGAGAGCAGCGCCTTGAATGTTCGCAAGGTCCATCAACTGGCCTCGAAGAGTTTTCTTAATATAATTTTGGCAGACTATGAGTTTGCAGCCAAAAATTAAGGATCTTGTATGGAATAATAAGACCAATTAGCCTGACTCATTTGAATTTGGAAAAATTTTGCGCACGTTTCCATCCCCTCTCCCATTTGAACTTCACTTTTGAAAAGCAATTCTAACAAAATGTGTCATGATGTAACAAAATTTTGCATGGTGATTAAATTAACTGTTGTTGTCCCTGTCTTTTTGCACGTACCTGGCAACAACACTAAGATTAGTAGGGGAATCGAAAGGTTAAGATATCTAGAAGGGGGCAACTATGCATTAACTAGAGAAACAGAAAAAAAACAAGAAATAAGACACTTTAGAAAAAAGGTGACATTTGAATTACTTAGCTTTTAATTTGAAGAGATTTTGATATTTGAATATAACCAGGTTTGTTTCCTTGCGTTTTCAACTTTTTTAAAGTTAGAAGTTGACTTGATATTGTGACTTTACTAAGTTTTCAGTTCGTGCGCTAATGCGTGCCCATGGCCGGACCCATTTGCAGGTTGCAAAGAAAATTTGGTGTCGTAGTAGTATTCTAATAATTGTCGAAGTATCCGGGTTGTTTTGTGGCTTAGTTGTCATAGTAGTCATTCAGACAGTTCGTGTTTATCTTCTTCCAAAAACTTTAGAAAGTTTAACTGCTGGCCGAGTCAGGAGGCCACGGCTTGTTTGAATTTCGCATGAGCGAATAATTCCGTCTGAAGGCGAATAATGTCAGCAGCCAAAATTATATTAAGAAAACTATTCGAGGCCAGTTTATGGACCTTGGGAAGTTTCAAGGCGCTGCTTTCATACGAGCAGTCTTGTTTTTTGTTCCAAAATTCGGAGAAAACAGAATATTTATGCTTGGCGACGTTTTTTTTCAGTCACTTTTCAGCGATCGAAATGAAACTTTTCAACAATTTTTAGCCCATTGAAGTTATTGCCTCCCGAACTTCGAAACTGGAAGGTTATTTTACCTCCGATCTTGTTTTGCAAAGTACTGAGGGTTTGAAAAATGGTAATGTGGTCATGTTCCGGACCAAAATCTGCGCGCTTTGAAGCTTTTATTCACAATGCTGAAAGCGTAATGCGACTTAGTTATGCGTTACGAGTTATCCGCAACAACAAAAATGTTCCAATTTGAATTCAGGCGATACTTTAATGTTTCGTATTAATTTTGACGACTCAAATTTTCTCACAAGATGTTTGATTTGGGCGAAACGTTACGTTTTTTAGTGTTTTTTGTACCAAAACTATTCGATACGGAATACTGGGTAGTCGGAACATTCATAGCTTTGGAGAGGCAGACGGAACATTTAGGGGTATTCGGAACACTCAGGGTCTTGTTAATAACTCAAGATTTGCAGCAGCGAGATATAATTAAGCTAGAAAATTCGATGGAAAAAATGCCTTTTCGTGCAAAACTACAAATTTTTTGAATTTCATTATTGTCGTGAACCATACTTATTTTCTGTCGGAAAATTTTTTTACGTTTTGTAAATAAAGTACATATTTTTCTTTTTTTTTCATTGATTTTTCAAATAATCCCAGTTACTTACGAAATTAAGAATAACGTGATTCGTTAACCTCTTACCTTTTATCACATGCTCACACAAAATTATCATACAAAATAATCCCAGTTACATATTCAGTCATTCACTGCAAGGTTTTTCAGGTATAATTAAAACCAGTTGTTTTTCATTTAAGTGTCTTTTTCAAGTGAAAACAAAAATTGTGCCTGCAACTTACCCAACTCCGGGAGGACATTCTGAAAAATGGCAAAATTTTTTATTAAAAAAACACGATGATAGTTTACCGAAAAAAATAGTTTAATTTAAATTGGTTGGACAGACAAGGGTGAAAAAGAAGTATTTCAATCATCATTGAAGAAATTTGAAAGAACAGACAACTTTTTTGAGACAAAAAACAAAGAGTGGCATTTTTGTTGGTAACAGTCCAAAAAAGTGAACATTTTGGAAACTTTGGAAATTATTTGAATTTTTGCCAAATATTTTTGGGGTAAAGAATAGCAATGGGGTAATATTCTCCTTCTCTGAGGGATTTAACCACAAGACAACTCAAAGGAGCCCCTTTGGTACTATTTTGCGACCTCCTTTCTCAAATGACAGAGGCAAAAAAAAACAGTTTTTGAGATCTGTTCACTCAAAAAATTGGCCGGCAGCGCAAAATAGTTGATAAATTAGTCATTTTGAAAAGCTTTGAAAATCAACTTAAATGACCCAACTTTTTGCAAAAAAAGCTAAAATTTGAATCACGGCCATTAGTACTTTAATATGATTTCTCACTTAGATTCTTTTTTGGTTCTTTCTGACAAAAAAAACACGAAGCCTAGTGTACTATTTGATGAAAATTACAAAGAAGTGTTCACTTGCATTTATGCTCAGCAATCAGTGATCTCAGTTGGGACCAGAAAGAGCAGGTGGTTGCTCAAACTCCATCTGCAGTTCACAGTTTTCTTAACAGAACGTTTATTCAGCAATTTCGGGCACCTAAGATGTGTTTGTATTTTGAACGGAAAAGGCTGCCGTGAATCAAAATTGTCTTCATTACGAGGCCAAACTGTGCATTCTCTGTATTTTAAGCGGAATCCGCAACAGGCAAAATCAGATTTGTCGCGGAATCCGCAACATTGCTACTTTTCTTTGATCTTCTGTGCTGTTTCGGAGTCCACAAACAAATACCTAAATCATTGTACCGCTCAAAATAGCTCAAATATAGGCGATTTTGCGGAATCCGCAACTTTTTTGGGGGAATCCAGAACAGTTTGATGAATCCACAAAAAGGATAAAACATTTGTATCGTAGAAAGGAGTAGTTGCGTAATCCGCAAATTGTAAGTGGAATCCGCAAATTGTAAGCGGAATCCGCAAAATGTTAGTGGAATCCGCATTTCGTTTGAGTAATCCAGTTACATATATGTTTATATGCGGTAACGTTTTAATTTATATCTTCTATTTACTAGATGTTGACCAGCAAGTTCAATCCCAGCTACGTTGCCAGCTACCAGACTCAATTCCGGTCACCAACTTCGATCTCAATTCCTGTAACCCAACTTCGATCCCTATTCCTAGCATGATTTGATTCCACTAGACTACAAATTTACTAGAAAATATCAGTGTTTGAGATTAATGGAATCCCAATTACTGCGTTGGGTTTCTATTCACTCTCAACCTAATGAATCCAAATAATGAATTTATTCCATATTTATTCCACTTTATTCCAGTTTTTGGGATTTTATCAATCCCAAATACCGACCAGTATTTGGAATTGATAGAATCCCAAATGCTGACCTATTTTGGCGATATGTTGTGTGTTGTGTTTCCATACACTCTCAACCTAATGACTACATTAACTGAATTTATTCAGCGTTATGCCTCCAAAATCAGTATTTGGGAATGACGCAATCCCAAATACTGACTTAATTTGTCGATATGCTGTGTGTTCCTTTCACTCTCAATTCAATGACTCCAAATATTGAAATTATATGGTGTTGTGTTTCCAAAATACTAAAAGATGACATCCACCAATTTAGGTAACCAATATTTTAAGACTTGTTCGTGGATTCTGCTGACAAGGGTAAGTCTTTGCATTTAAATTCCGTATTGCTAGAGATTAGAATTCCAGCTCAGCTTTTAATTGTTCATATGCAAGTTCAGTATGAACAAAATTCGGAATCCACTTACAGTTGCGGAATCCAGAACAGCTAGCTATGTTTGCTTGTTGCGGAATCCGCAACAAAACAAATGTGTCGACAAAATTTACGTTACAGGAATATGTATGCGGAATCCACTTAAATTTTGTTTGTGGAATCTACTTATATTTTGAAACATTTTTTAGGATTTGTCTCTGGAATCCAGGAACATACAGACACAAAATGGTGCTCCTATCCAGTGCACAGTTTGGCCTCAAAATGTTCGCCATTTCTTTTATTCATGTTTAAATTAACAGGTATCGCTATAATACTTTGAGCTCATTTCTTTTTTCATAATATTCCGTGAACTAGTTGTTGTTGACAATTGATTAAACAGCTTTTTTGATCATAGAATTTTAAAAACATTGTTTGCTTCTTCAGCCGGACGACGCTTCACTGCAAAAAAAATTACTAAGTCCTAAGTTCTTTATTTAATTTTTAGAAATATGCAAATATGAAAGGACCGATATGCAAATCAGTGTGTTCGACTTTTCTGTAGCAAATTGAAAGCGTAGTTTTAAAAAATTCGACAAAAAATATCTTCTGATAACATGAATTACGTCTGTTCATTTATAACAGGGTTTTCAGATCCAGTAATCGGGTTACGCATTTCCAGTAACTACTGATTCTAAGAAAAAAAATCAAATCAAAACTAGTTTTTATTGCTAATGCATACACAAACCATTGTTAAAGATGCTCGCATCGAGCAAAACTTTAAGTTTTCCTAGTGCATTCATCGTGTAGGATGTGTTTTTGGCAAAAAATCGAAAATAAATTTAAAAAATTTAAATTTTTTTCCCAACTTTGCTAATGAACCTTGCTAAAATTATGACTTGTTATGCCCTTACAAAAGAAACATTTGAACTAATCAAATTTTAGCAATCAATGAGCAGCTGAAACGTCTGTAATACAGGATATCTGATTTTTATTTATGCCGGTGCAATTCTTTTGCAAGGATTGCAATCCTAAAAAACCAAAACTGAAAAATCAAATGAAAGTGCCACTTCTTTTTTTCTGCTTAGAAGATGAAAGAAAACAAAAACAATTATAGCCTGTAGCCGTTAATTGTGCTTGTAGCCTTTAAAAAGAACAAGACACAAATTTTCCAAAGTTAGTGTAGTTTTCTCTGCGTGGTGTGATCAAAGAATCTGTCATTAGACTACATATTAGACAGTCATAGTAACATAGGCAAATTGGACAAAATAATTTCTAAAAAAACCTAAAAGTACATTAAAATCAAAAAGTATATATTAATTCAACTTTTTTAATCAGTCGTTTTTTGCAGTATACTCAATTAAACTTAAACTTTTACGGAGTAAACTAGGCAAAAGTAAGCTGTTGTAAGCCTATTTGCTTGCTTTTTTGCTCGAACTAAGACAAAAAATCAAAGCCATAAACTAGTTTCTCTCGACACTGGGAACTTTTTGGAAAATTTCATTGCGATCGAATCAAGATTGAAAGGATTTCAATATGATAAATCACTCAACTTTATCCAATGATATTCTTCTGTGGAAAACAAAAATAAACTAAAACTTATCAAAGTTCCTCCTCATTTTTCAATTGGTCGGAACAATAACTTTTTAACACAGTTTGTTAACGATGACGCATAAGTTTTGTGAAAAGTTACTAAAATTTTTTTTCGGAAAATTT